>NC_041055.1:1622626-1637513 GCF_900634775.1 Gouania willdenowi | reverse complement strand
AAGGAGGAGGTGGAGGAGGAGGAGGAGGAGGAGGAGGAGGAGGAGGGGGAGGAGGAGGAGCGGAGGAGGGGGAGGAGGAGGGAGGAGGAGGAGGAGGAGGAGGAGGAGGAGGTGGAGGAGGAGGCGGAGGAGGAGGAGGAGGAGGAGGAGGGGAGGAGGAGGAGGAGGTGGAGGAGGAGGAGGAGCAGGAGGAGGAGGAGCAGGAGGAGGAGGAGGAGCAGGAGGAGGAGGGGGAGGAGGAGGAGGTGATGGAGTATCACTCACAGTGAAGACGCGTTCAGGTTCTCCTCGTGCTCTCATGTTGGTGTCATGGATGTGTTTGAGGACCATCCAGGCCTCGTCATGTTTTCCCGTCTAAAGGAGCATCAATGGGAGTCAGGTTCTCGTAACAGCACATCAGTACGGTATTTACACTCATACAAAGACTGGAGCCCTGAAAAACACTGTAAGCGATAAATAAAATTGTTTTTAATGTGATTCTGAAATGACTTTCTCCTTCTGCTGTGTGTGTTGTGAGTTATAAACCTGATGAAATCTCTCTAAATAACTGTTTCTTCCCCTTTGTCTAACGTCACAAAGCAATGCAGAAATATTCCTTTACAGCAGACGGTGAAATATTTAGCTTGTTGCAGACTTTTAGCACAGGTTGTAAACACACCTGGATTTACATCTGTTATTTATTGACCCATTAATTAATTCATCTACATTCATCACAGTTCACAGAAATAAACAAAAAAAGCTTTGACAAATTAAAAACCAATGTAACAACCAAAACAGTCCCATGGACAAACTGTACCTGAGTGATGTGTATAGGAAAAAACGGCAAAGAAACAGTGTCTAAATCAGGGGTCAAAACGGCATCAGTGCTTCGTACAGTGAAGTAAAACAAACAAACTGCTTTACGAGCCAATCCTGTGCGCACTCACTGCCCCTTGTAGCAAACATTTGCTACAAAACTCACAAAAATATGATGGAAATGTGTGATAATATCCCAAAACATGTAAGTGAGGGTTTAATCCAAGTCATATTGTGATCCCTATTTCATTTGCACAGAATCCTGTGCAGCCGTGTGATCACACAAACAGATTTTAAACAAAATTAGGAGCGAAATTTGACCTATTCGTCCGTTTGCTATTCTTCTTGTTAAACATTCAATCATCCTTTTTCTGGGGGAAAATGAGTGTGTGTGTGTGTGTGTGTGTGATAATCATTCATTTAAGCTATTTCAGTGTCAAGTTGGGGCCAAAATTCAAATTTAGCAAATAAAAAGTTGTTCAGATTGTTTTTTTTCCCGTTTCAGCAGTTTTTGAGCAGAGTTCTGCTGTGAGTTTCCCAGCATTCCCAGTGTTCCCAGCGTTCTGATGTAAATATGTGTGCATTGTTTTAATGTGTTTTAAACAAACAACATGTTTATTAATATTTGTTATTTCTCAAACGGTGCATATTGGGTAATTTGGCCTTTTGTTTTAAAGAGTAACAGTAGTAACTGGAGCAGTTAAGACACTCCCAGTACAGAACAATCTATGCTATGCTAACTAGCTACTCAATACTCACTATAGCTCTTTATTCACAATTATCTCAGTCCAACCTACTCACCACACGTTGTAGAGTTCACAGGTGATCGTTTTTATAGGACTATACATGGTGTATACATAGTGTAGTATACATAGTGTAGTATACATGGTGTAGTATACATGGTGTAGTATACATAGTGTAGTATACATAGTGTAGTATACATGGTGTAGTATACATGGTGTAGTATACATGGTGTAGTATACATAGTGTAGTATACATGGTGACATGGTGTATACATGGTGTAGTATACATAGTGTATACATGGTGTAGTATGCATGGTGTAGTATACATGGTGTAGTATACATGGTGTAGTATACATAGTGTATACATGGTGTAGTATGCATGGTGTAGTATACATGTGTAGTATACATAGTGTTAGTATACATGGTGTAGTATACATAGTGTAGTATACATGGTGTAGTATACATGGTGTCGTATACATAGTGTAGTACATGGTGTAGTATACATGTGTTTGTAGTATACATGGTGTAGTATACATGGTGTAGTATACATGGTGTAGTATACATGTGTAACATAGTGTAGTATACATGGTGTATACATGGTGTAGTATACATAGTGTATACATGGTGTAGTATGCATGGTGTAGTATACATGGTGTAGTATACATGGTGTAGTATACATGGTGTAGTATACATAGTGTATACATGATGTAGTATACATGGTGTAGTATACATGGTGTAGTATACATGGTGTAGTATACATAGTGTAGTATACATGGTGTAGTATACATAGTGTAGTATACATGGTGTAGTATACATAGTGTAGTATACATAGTGTATACATGGTGTAGTATACATGGTGTAGTATACATAGTGTATACATGGTGTAGTATACATGGTGTAGTATACATGGTGTCGTATACATGGTGTAGTATACATAGTGTAGTATACATGGTGTATACATGGTGTAGTATACATAGTGCATACATGGTGTAGTATGCATGGTGTAGTATACATGGTGTAGTATACATGGTGTAGTATACATGGTGTAGTATACATGGTGTATACATGGTGCAGTATACATGGTGCAGTATACATGGTGCAGTATACATGGTGTAGTATACATAGTGTATACATGGTGCAGTATACATGGTGTAGTATACATGGTGTAGTATACATAGTGTATACATGGTGTAGTATACATGGTGTAGTATACATGGTGTAGTATACATAGTGTATACATGGTGTAGTATACATGGTGTAGTATACATCGTGTAGTATACATGGTGTATACATGGTGTAGTATACATGGTGTAGTATACATGGTGTATTATACATGGTGTAGTATACATGGTGTAGTATACATGGTGTATTATACATGGTGTAGTATATATAGTGTAGTATACATGGTGTAGCATACATGATGTAGCATACATGGTGTATTATACATGATGTAGCATACATGGTGTATTATACATCGTGTAGTATACATGATGTAGTATACATAGTGTAGTATACATAGTGTAGTATACATGGTGTAGCATACATGGTGTATTATACATGATGTAGTATACATGGTGTAGTATACATGGTGTAGTATACATGGTGTAGTATACATAGTGTAGTATACATGGTGTAGTATACATAGTGTATACATGGTGTAGTATACATGGTGTAGTATACATGGTGTAGTATACATGGTGTAGTATACATAGTGTATACATAGTGTAGTATACATGGTGTAGTATACATAGTGTATACGTAGTGTGGTATACATAGTGTAGTATACATGGTGTATTATACATGGTGTAGTATACATGGTGTATACATAGTGTAGTATACATGGTGTAGTATACATAGTGTAGTATACATGGTGTAGTATACATAGTGTATACATAGTGTAGTATACATAGTGTAGTATACATGGTGTAGTATACATGGTGTAGTATACATAGTGTAGTATACATGGTGTAGTATACATAGTGTAGTATACATAGTGTAGTATACATGGTGTAGTATACATGATGTAGTATACATGGTGTAGTATACATAGTGTAGTATACATGGTGTAGTATACATGGTGTAGTATACATAGTGTAGTATACATAGTGTAGTATACATAGTGTAGTATACATAGTGTAGTATACATCTCCCGATCAGCAATCGTATGGTTGTAAGGAAATCATACATGTTTGAAATCTCTTCCTGTATTTTACGTTATAAATATGACAGATTGTACTAACAACATCAGTTCCTGGTCCATCACATCGTTGCCTTTTCTTTTTTAAAGCTGTTTTTGCTTCACTTCCGGGTTCTTCTTCTTCTTCTGTTTTAATAGCGACGCTTCAGAGTTCTGCTTCTTCTTCTCATTTTTACGTTGCATTTCCGGTGTCATGTTCTGAGTTTGTACTGTACTGAAATTGTACATGTGCATATTTACATTAGTGCACATGTGCACTACCGGAAAATGAATTTCTGTTAAAAAAAATATAATTCGATTTAGTTTATTTTTGTTTTCAAAGTGAACAGACACGTGTTTAATTTGTTTATTGGGTTAGGCTTAGGCAGCGGAGGGGAGTCGGGGGTCATTGAGAGGGGGAATCCTGGCGGCGCCACTGAACAAATCTAACAGAAACACACAAATCCAACCAAAAGCTGCACAAGGCGACTAAATGTATGAATTGAGAAGAAAAACACACAAAATGATTTAAAGAAATAGAAAATTAAGGGGAAAAAAGCGACACAAAAATACAACAAAAATGTATAACTTGTGAACAGAAATACACAAAAATAACAGAGTAATGTATGAAATGACAACAAAACTACACAAAATGCCTGAAAGAAACATAAAAAATTAATTACTGAGTAAAAATAGCGATATTTAAAAAATACATTTTCTAAAATTAAAAAACGACACACAACCTTAAACAACTGTATTCTTTACTTTCATTTTAAAAAACAAAAATGTATTTTATAGAAATGGGGTCACGACCCAAAAGGGTTAAAAACTGCCTTAGATGTTTGTTTTCAGCAGGAAAAAGTGGTTTTAGGGTGAGTTGAAGGAACCATAAAAAAGATTTTATTATTCTGATCAATGCTATTGTTTTTCTTACACTAAGCGTTATTACTCAGCAGACCTTTATGAGATCTATTCCATCCCAGGAGGAGGATATTAATGCTGAAAGTGAAGCTCAATAAACAGTGCGTGTTGTTTACCTCCAGGTAGAAACGAGGACTTTCAGGCATAAAGGTGAGAGACACCACAGCAGAGACACAGGGCAGAGCACAGACCACCACAAACACCCTCCAACTGTGGAACTGGTACGCAGAACCCATGCTGAAGCTCCAACCTGTACATACAGTAAATACATAAATATATTACTGTAGTTAGTAGTAATAACCCTAACCATGCTGTAGCTCTAACCTGTACATACAGTAAATACATAAATATATTACTGTAGTTAGTAGTAATAACCCTAACCATGCTGTAGCTCTAACCTGTACATACAGTAAATACATTAATATATTACTGTAGTTAGTAGTAATAACCCTAACCATGCTGTAGCTCTAACCTGTACATACAGTAAATACATTAATATATTACTGTAGTTAGTAGTAATAACCCTAACCATGCTGTAGCTCTAACCTGTACATACAGTAAATACATTAATATATTACTGTAGTTAGTAGTAATAACCCTAACCATGCTGTAGCTCTAACCTGTACATACAGTAAATACATTAATATATTACTGTAGTTAGTAGTAATAACCCTAACCATACTGAAGCTCAAACCTGTACATACAGTAAATACATAAATATATTACTGTAGTTAGTAGTAATAACCCTAACCATACTGTAGCTCTAACCTGTACATACAGTAAATACATAAATATATTACTGTAGTTAGTAGTAATAACCCTAACCATACTGAAGCTCCAACCTGTACATACAGTAAATACATAAATATATTACTGTAGTTAGTAGTAATAACCCTAACCACACTGTAGATCTAACCTGTACATACAGTAAATACATTAATATATTACTGTAGTTAGTAGTAATAACCCTAACCACGCTGTAGATCTAACCTGTACATACAGTAAATACATTAATATATTACTGTAGTTAGTAGTAATAACCATAACCATGCTGTAGATCTAACCTGCACATACAGTAAATACATAAATATATTACTGTAGTTAGTAGTAATAACCCTAACCATGCTGTAGCTCCAACCTGTACATACAGTAAATACATAAATATATTACTGTAGTTAGTAGTAATAACCCTAACCACGCTGTAGATCTAACCTGTACATACAGTAAATACATAAATATATTACTGTAGTTAGTAGTAATAACCATAACCATGTGTGAAAGCAAACAGGACACAAGAAAATGACACCAGATCATCGATGAATGGAAAAAAAATGCTTCATTTCCATAATGAATATTTAATTTAATGTTCTGTTTGAGCCTGAAAAATACAGAATTGTATTAAATTTCAAATATTCAAACCAACCAGTACGAAAACAAACTAATTTACAATGTTTGAATTATTTAAATTTTCTGTTATGTTACTTTTTTGATGTTACCTGTAGCGTAACCTATGACGACATGCAAGAATGATTAGAAATAAAAATAAAAATAAAATAAAATAAAATGAAAATAAAATAAATAATTAATCAATTTGTTGTTATACACTTTTTTATGTTATATGTATTAATATATGACGACATGCAGAAATAAGAAAGAAAAAGCATAAAACAAATGTAAATATATACATATATATATAATACATCAATAATTTTGCTGTTATGTAGTGTTTGATGTTTTATGTAATGTAACCTATGACAACATGCAGAAATGATAGGAAAAAAATATTTTGAAAATTAAAAAAAAAATATATATATATTATTATATATATATAGTTATAATATAGTGTTTGATGTTAAATGTAGAGAACCTTCAACAACTTGTGCAGACATGGAAAGAAATAAAAATAATAAAAATAAAGCTGGCATGTAGTCTTTGATGTTATATGTAGTATAACCTGTGACAAGATTCAGAAATTAGAAATAAAAAAATGTAAAATTGATTGATTAATTTGCTCCTGTATAGTTTTTGATGTTTCATGTAGTGGTAACCTATGACGACATGCAATAATGACAAGAAATAAAAAAGAATAAAACTAAATAAAAGAATAAAATGAATGAATTAATTAATATGCTGTCATATAGATTTTGATGTTAAATGTACTGTTAACCTATGATAACATGCAGAAATGAGAAGAAATAAAAAATGATATCAAAATGAATAAATAAATGAATGTACTGTTACTATCTAGTATTAGGTTTAGGAATGTTTATTATTTCATTTTAAACCATAGTTGTGTGAACGCTTCACTTCTGATTCTGATATTAAACAATGACCATGAACGCAGCAGATTTTCCCCCAAAATAAAGTTATGTCACATTATTGAGCTCCAATCATACGTGTTTCCAATGAACCTGTTGCAGGAGAAACACCGTACAGATGAGCTGCCTGTGGGAAAAGTCTCCTCTGAGAATACCTGCAGCCAGGGTTGGAGTCAGTTATTATTGTAATCACGTAATTGATAATTAATTACCAATTTGTCATAACAAAATTGTAATTGACCTTGGATAATTGACTTTGTAATTGTAATTGCCATGAAAATTATACAAAAATTGTCCATTATCAAAACTGTGGAACCATGTTACAGTTCTATTATATATTTATATACAGTTATTAAATATGCTTCATATCAAGCTTTCCTACCTTTTACCATTTAAAAAATATAAATCTAATGATACACTGACACAAAAAAGGCTCAGACACCCTCACCAAAAATATTAAAACCTATAATGTCATTGATTAGGAAGAGTAACAAGGTAATCAATAGATAGGAAATAAATGAGATGATAGATATTAGTTTTTAGTGTATTTTATAGCTGATTTAGGAGCAGTTAGCATTAGAGATGCTAACAGAAAGCTAACACAAGTGGAAGGTTAACTTTTATCAGGTTATTTATTTCAGGCTCAGTAATTGCGAGTAATTGTAACTGAACTTAAGTAATTGAGAACATAATTGGAATTGACTTTCTGAGGATACAAAATAATTGTAATTTAATTGTAATTGACAAAAGTGCTTGTAGCTGTAAATGTAATTGAATTGTAAATGAACATGGGTAATTAAAAAAAGGAATTGTAACTGTAATTGACCCCAACACTGCCTGCTGCCATCTGTGAGTAGAGCTGAGAGAGAGAGCATGTTTTTTCTTCCATCTTTAAGAATTCAGTGAAAACAACAAACCAAATTAATGTGTTGTGTGATTTTTGTGTGAATGTGAAAGAAGAGATAACATTCCTGGTATTTCTCTCAGCTTTTTATTGCTCCGTGGATGTGTTTGGGGGGGTTTGGGGGGGTTGGGGGGGGGGGGGGGGGGGGGGGTTGGATGAGAAGTGGAGCGATGCTAAAAATTCAATTAAAGTGATTGATGGGAACGGCTGCAGGAGACACAGCACAATGATCTTTAACAAGTGGTGAGTAACACTTTCATTCTCACAGTCTGAGTGTGTGTGTGTGTGTGTGTGTGTGTGTGTGTGTGTGTGTGTGTGTGTGTGTGTGTGTGTGTGTGTGTGTGTGCGTGCGTGCGTGTGTGTCTGTCAGCCCTGTGGCTCTTGCACCAGTACAAACCTCATTAAGAGGATTACAGCTGTAATGGACTGGAGGGAAAGGCTGACTGATTCAGATACTCACTAAGATTTATGAACACACACGCACGCACGCACGCGCACACGCACACACACACACACACACACACACAGACACAGACACACACACACACACACACACACACACACACACACACACACACACACACACACACACACACACACACACACACACACACACACACACACACACACAGTCCTTGGCTACTGTTCACTGCTGTCACACACATTTTAAAACACACACACACACACACAGCTGGCCTTTGTTCACCAGTCAATGCAACGAGCACTGCGGCGGAACGTATTACCCATAATGCACCGCACCGGGCGGCGGAAAAAAGAAGAAACTGTTAAAACGCAGACGTCAGATTAATTCACCTCCATTATTTCCCACAGACAGAGATAAAGTTTAGTTATTGTTGTAGTAAAACCTGCAGATCAGAGGTATATAGATGTGTATATATATATATATACACACACATATTTACGCATACGCAGGGTTCGTACCAAGACTCTTTCACAGCATAGGGGGATCGCGTGGAGTGTGAGCGAACGTCACGAGTGCAGAAAATTTTTTGATTCTCTGACATCCAAATTTAGTGAAGTTAAGTTTGTTTGTTGTTATCTTTGTTCCAGCCTTACTTTAAAGCTAAAAGCTATTTGTTGAATTGGTGAAGGTGATGGTGAATGTAGTTAGTTACTTATGCTCTGTGTGTGTGTGTATGTGTGTATATATATATATATATATATATATATATATATATTAGGGATGTAACGATTCAATCAACTCCCGATACGATTCGATTCACGATACTGGGTTCACGATATGATTCTCTCCCGATTTATTTTACAAAATGGGACTGTAGACAAATAATGATTGAAAAATGTTCCTTTATTTTGTTTGGGGAAAAAAAACTAAAAAATACTGTACTATTTTCCTTTTATTTTTCATTGTCAAAAGAATCCCTTGATAAACTATTCAGAACAATGCAATTTTACTAAAAATAAATCTTGAATGAAATAAATAAAGGAATAATAAAAATGAAAAAGAAGCCTAATTTAATTTCTGGTTCTATAGTAAACAATGCAAAACTGCATAATAGTTCTTTTTCTTTTTTAAAGTGCAACTGAAAATGTTTTTTTGTGCCTCAACAATTGGATTTTTAAAAAAAAAAAGTCATTGAACTGATTTACGTCAGATATTTGTTTGGACCAGCAGAGGGCGCTGGTAACCCAGTGGTCGGTTGGCATGCAGCTAATCTCGCAGTGAAGAAGAGATGCTATGCTAGCAGACAGAGCTAATAGAAAAACGTGACTTTTACAGATATTCACGTAATATTACAGCGATTCTTTCGGTGCTAAAGGGTTAAGGAATCATTTATTAACATGTTTAAGAGTAGAAGGCGGCCAGAAAGAAAGTAGTAGCAGATTCTGCCCGCCGCCTCAGCATTTGGACAAGAGAAGGATTAATATATAGCTCTGCTGTTTAAAAAAAGTACTGCGATTCAATTTTCAGAAAATCGATATCAACCGTGATACCTATGAATCGATTTTTAACTGCCTTACGATTAATCGTTACATCCCTAATATATATATATATATATATATATATATATATATATATATATATATATATATATATATATATATATCAACAGGTCCTCCACTAATGATACTCACAGACACTGTAGAGACAAGAAATAACATTTTATTCAAAGACTGATTCCAAGACGCGCTTTTCAAATTTAAATGAGGCATGTGGGACCTGCAGTAATATTGGAAAACACACACATACGGAGGATGCACACAGGCACACACACGCACACGCGCGCACACACACACACACACACGCACACGCGCGCACACACACACACACACACACACACACACACACACACACACACACACACACACACACACACACACACACACACACACACACACACACACACACACACACACACACACACACACACACACACACACACACACACACACACACACACAGGAGAGCTTTACTTGGGTCGAAAAAAGAAGACCTGGCCCAACAGAACACATCCCTTTAAGCCTCTTTAAGTCTGAACACATTTCACATCCGTGTGTGTGCATGTAGAATGATCTGTTGCGAGTTACGAACATGACGAGCAGCTTCATGTGCGCTAAACACTACGTCTGGTTGAAGCACTGTTTATATTGGACGGTGCACACAGGCAGCATCGGGGGCAGCTAAAGGGCTGCAGGGGTCCTCAGGTAAAGACGGGAGCATTTGAGCAGAGCTCTTGTATTAAATAGACAATGCGGCTGATGTATGTGTTTCTGGGTTATTCAGATTAAAAAGAGACTTCCTTTAGTGTCAACGTGTGCAACAATTATTACGATACCGATTAAAAAAGAAAAAAACTACAGAAAACCCCCTCTATGTTGCTGAAAACTGAACATAGGGGGCGCCATCGCTCCGTAGGGGAGAAAAATTACAACGTCGGGGGCCCCTACGCTCAACAGCGCTGGCGAGAACATTGATATGCATTTGTGTCTGATATTACTCTCTACATTGAAGCAATAAACTCGTTAATCCATAAATCATTGACTCACTTTGTGATGTAACACAATTATTGCACTATTAGGAGAAACATATTTTGCCTGCCCTATAATGTAATAACAATACAAAATAATAAAAACTTTTTTATGTTTAGGACTCAGCACTTTTTTTTACATTATTGACCAATTTTAAGATTTTTTTGCTTCATTCAAAATTAATTATGACATTACGGCCTCAGCATTTCTTTACATTACTGACCAGTTATTACATTTCATGTTTTATTACATCTTTTTTGATAACGATTTGGGTCGTTGTTACATATTGGGCTCTAACAGGGCACTAACAGCCATCTCACTACAAATCCATGCATGCCCTCAGTTAAACAAGGACAGAAAGTTTATGCTACCATGGCAACCATTGGAAGCCTTTAAGCCTAATCATCACTAGTGTGAGTTACATAAATGGAGCACTTCCTTTAACAAAAACCTAGCACTTTTGATTCCTTAACTCTGCTATTATCCTTGGGGTCAATTGTTTATTTATTTTTGCTTCATATTTCATGATTTTCCCTAATTTAATGGGTACAACTGATTAAGCATAAAATCATCATGATCATATTTTTTCAATGTGCTGAATACATATTGCACGCATTGGTGTTCCTCTGGGGTCCATTTGAGCTGTTTTAGCAGTGTAAAACAGTCCTCATTTAGGAACAGCTCTTTCACAGTGGAAGCAACGTAGGGGAGGATGTGTCTGAGGCAGACGACTTTTTAATGAATACACCGCAAATATGTTACAAAAAAGAGATAAAAAAAAACAAGTAAATAAAAGTTTACGAAAGAAAAAATTGGGTCTAATTTAAAAGTGCTTTAAACGTGGTTTGTTCCTAAATGTTACAAAAAGTTGTCGTTCATCAGAGCCACACAGTGTCTAGCGACCCCAAGGTTGAGAACCCCTGGTTTACCCAGACTTGGATGCTGTGAAGGGACGATCTAGTCCAGTTTAGATCAAACTCAATCTTAAAGGCAACATTTGTTTGAATCAACTTGTTTTTTGAGCTGAAAGGTTCGTCTGACTCATGATTATCCTGAGGAAAGCAACAGAGAACTCCTCCTCCTCCTCCTCCTCCTCCTCCTCTGTCCCTTGTTGTTAGCGTGTCGTCCTCTTTAGCCTTTAGCTTTGCTCCATCCTCACCTTATTATTTATTAATCCTGACACTGGAACCAGAGACTCTCTAAACCTTTAGTTTCCTCCTGATCTTTATCACTGCTCCTTTTTCTGCACAAGCTGGTAATCAAAGTGAGCACATATAAGTTACTACATATTTGGATCTTTTTTAATGCACTTAAACCTTTTTTTTTAACTAAAATAAATGCAGTTGGACAGAATATTTAGGTGTCACGTCATTGATCCATTTGGTTCCAAGGTGAACAGTTGGAATCAATGCCAAATAAAAAATAAAGAATAGAATAAATAAATGTCATTTTGAAACATCAGTTTTTCCACTGATGGAGCAATTAAATTATTGTTAGAAACAAAATGACCTACATATTCATGCTGTCTAGATGCAATTTGTATATTTTTTTTATTTGTCCCAAGTGCTAAATAGCCACCATCTTGGATTTTCATCAATATCTCAGCGTCTAAATAACCTGGAGCTTTTATTTTGACAGCTAATCTACCATTTTCAGAGCCAAGGAATCCAATGCTCCTTGTGTGTGCGGGACATAATGGAAGAGAAGGCTAATTTGCATGATGGCAACTACGTTGAGGTCCAAATATGACTGTAAAACTGTACAAACAACATAGTTGCTATGAAAATGCAACTAACAAAGCCCAACATGCCTGAGACCATCATACACATGCAATAGTTACTGGCCTCCACACTGCCAAGAAACATGGACAGAAAAAAGGAGGAAAAGCAATAAAATGGACATTACTTTTCTGGTATAATAGCCTCTACTTTCATTCAATTCTGCTTTAAAGGGGACATATCATGTTAAATCCACTTTTTTAGCCCTTAAATGCATTTTGATGTATATTTAGATTCTTTAGAAGCACAGAAAAGTTCAAATTAGTCTCTTCAGGTGCTCCGTAGATATCTTTATATTCTGTTTTGGTCATATTTTTCAATCTGTTTCGATTTTTCTATTCTCTATTACGTTTTTTGAACAATAACGTCACAGTATTTGCAGCAGAACTGCCAAATTAAGACATCGACTCCAGGTCCAACACTTTGAGCAATCCACCATTTTTATTTCTGGCTTTTATTTTGTAGTCCAAGCTCCAGGATGCAGAAGTTATGAGAGGATAAGTCAAAATGTTGGGTTGTTGGATGTAGTAACCCACACGCTTCATTACACCGTCTCCCAGCATCAGAACCTTTTCAAAGTGTCTGGTTGAGTTTTATTTTTTATAGAACTGTACCACATCTGTGGATAAGGTCATTTTAGTGTGTGTGAAGCACTTCAATGATGACTGCTTCATCAACCTCCACCAGTAGAAAGAAGGATTTACAGAAAGACTTTGTCTGATTGAGGGTTCAATTCCTTCTATCTTTGGAGACGATGAACAGAGCACTTCGGTAAGCTGTAAATAACGCTAAAAAGTGTGATAAGACATCCCTGTCATTGTTTTGTTAGCATTAGCAGTTGCACCGTCTTCATATGTTAGCGCTGTGTGCTCGTTTTAGATCCTTGATGATATGGCCTACGTGATTTAATTTAAGTCTAAAGTTTTCATTAGTCATTTCATTTTGACGTTTTTATCTCTGAAAAGACTGTATTAAAATGCATTTCCTGACAATAGCTTGGCGCTAGCGTTAACTCAGTGTTTGTGTTAGCTCACTTGTTAGGGTTCTGCAGGTTCATCATCTTCATTTTCATCTCGCTCCACCGGGTCAGACTCTGACTGGAACATGTAAGGCTGGATGGACAAGTCTAACGTTGTTGACATTTTGTAAATAACGTGTGAATAAACATTTTCTGCGCCGCTAAATAATTGTATCTCTTCTATCAAACTACAAAATGGCCGAACAGGGTGGAGTTGAACCAAGTGTCACCTCTGCAACCTGGAGAGGGAGCGGGGTATGAAGTGTCTCATTTGCATTTAAAGAGACAGCATCAAAACGAGTTGCTCTCAGAAGCACATCAGAAAAGGGTAGAAAAGGGGTGGAGCTATAATAATGAGGAATTCAGACCCAAGCAGTGCAGTTCCACTTTATATAGACCACAACTGTATGATTTATATGTAAAAAGGAAGGATTTAAAAGCATGATATGTCTCCTTTAAGTCTGATGGTTCTAAAAAGGTAAATGGATATTAACTTCATACAACATTCATATTTGAACACTTGTAAAACCTTCAATAAAATGAAACATTTCAGTGAAACAACTTTGTGGTTTGATCTAGCATATTTATGTTGATATTATTGGATTCCTTGGCCCTGAAAATATAAGTTAAGCAGTCAAAATAAAAGCTCTAGGTTAATTAGAAGCTGAGATATTGACAAATACCCTTTTTATGCCGTCCATTATGTAAAATCCAAGATGGCGGCCAAATGGGTATAGAAGTTGATATGAACGTTAGTTACCTAAAGGTGTATGGACCTATATTTTTATCCATCGCCACAATGTGTGGAAGGAGGATATAGGTTTGAGCTCCGTCAGTGCGTACGTATACCTTGGAGTTCGAAAATGAGAAGAGCGCATTTATTTCTTCCAGAGTTATTACCCTTGTTCCGTTTTTTTTAACTGTTTGAGGTATCTTCAAAGGGGACAGCTTTTCTTTTCTTATTCTGAAGTGATAATGTTTTTTATGTATACATCTAAGATAGATTTAGGACATTTAGGAAAAGAATGAGAGTTATAATGACAACCAATCGGGTGGGGATGTTGATGACTGTCTTCTTGTTGTATCTGTGTTTGTGTCTTCGTGTGTTTCCTGGTTTATTATTACTTTTTCAGTCTCCACCCCCATCACGGACCCACCATGTGTTCCCAGCCTCCCTCCAGGGGTCTCTGTTTCCATATTAAACCTCTCCTTCTTCATCTTCTCC
>NC_041055.1:1580126-1620126 GCF_900634775.1 Gouania willdenowi | reverse complement strand
CTTCAACCTTTTTCAACTTTTTTTCAGCATTTTTCAACATTTTTCAACCCGTTTTTACTTTTGTCAACCTAATTGCTAATTAAGTTAACTTATTGCTATATCTAGGCAAATGCTAATGCTAGGCTAATGTTAAGGCTGGGCAATGCTAACACTAAGCGAATGCCATTGTTAGGCTAATGAGATTGCTAGGCTAATGCCAACGTTAGGCTAATGCTAATATTAATGCTAGGCTAATATTAATGCTAGGCTAATGTGATTGCTAGGTTATTGCTAATACTCGGCTATGCTAATGTTAGGTTAATGCTGTTGCTAGGCTAATGCTAATGCTAAGCTAATGCTAGGTTTATACTAATGTTTGGCTAATGCTAACGCTATTACTAGGCTAATGCTAACACTAAGCTAATGCTAATGTTAGGATAATGCTAAAGCTATGCTAATGTTAATGCTAATGCTAGGGTAATGTTGACGCTAGGTTATTGTTAACGCTAGGCTAATGCTGAGCTAATGCAGCGTTCAGAACCTGCATCCTCACTTGCATTTGCTTCAGGAAATTGAAAATTCACCTTTGTTCAAAGTGAAAAACACCCAAAAAAGTTTGAGAATCACTGGTTTAGAGGAAGTGACGTGATGACAGATCAGATGATCTTTCTTCTTTGATTCCAGGATTAAAACCTAAACTCACCCAAAGCCTGACAGCATGCGGCAGCAGAGGAACATACTGTAGCCCTGGACGAACGACGACAGGAAGGAGAAGAATCCGTTGACGGACATGGAGATGAGCAGGCACTGACGACGACCCAGTCTGTCTGAGAGACCCCCCCAGAAGAAGGCCCCCACCATCATCCCCAGGTAAACGATGCTGCCTGCACGGAGTCACACACACACATTCTTCAATTCAGTGAAAATACACACGACAGACTGTTAGAGCACACAGCATGACTCAGCAAAAATATCTATCCAACCTTTCTTTGACTTTTCTGATGATTTATTTCAACCTTATTACAGTTAAACCTCCCACAGATGTTTCTTTACACATACATATCACCAGTGTTAGCATGTATGCTAGTAATGCTATCACTTAAATTGACAAAATCTTGTACAATTCAAATTAAAACCATTTACAACAATCAGTAAAATACTGTTCAATATTTTTGGAAAGAAGTAGAACATGTACATCTTAAACTTCTACTGTTTTAAAGAATATGAGCATTTAGCTTCTATTCTTTTATAAAAATTCATGTCAGGATTTAAAATAATGACCGTCCGATTATTAACACAACATGGTTTTTATATGTTTTTGTTGTCTTTGCGTATTTTTCTATAATTTTTTATCATTATTATTATTTTAGGTATTTTTGATGCTATTTAGTATTTTTATCTTTTGTGTTTTTGTAGATATGTTTTTTGTTTTATTTTGTCTATTTTTGTTGCAATTTAGTAAGTTTTTCTGTCATTGTCTGTGTTTTTATTCTTGTTTTCTGTGTTAATGTTTGTTTTTGTTCTTTTATGTGATTTCTGGAGTATGTTTGTTGCAATTTGGTATATTTTTCTGTTATTGTCTGTGTTTTTATTCTAGTTTTCTGTGTTTTTGGAGTCATTTTGTTTTTTCTTGTTGTCGTTTCTTATATTTTTTGTTACAGTTTGTGTTCTTGTATCATGTTGTATGTTTTTGGTTTCATTTTGTCTATTTTTGTTGCAATTTAGTACATTTTTTCTCTCATTTTCTATGTTTTTTGTGTTGTTTTATGTTTTCTTGTTGTCATTACTTATATTTTTCTGTTTTGTGTTTTTGTAGTCATGTTGTGAGTTTTTGGTTTGATTTTCTCGGTTTTTGTTGCAATTTGATATGTTTTTCTGTGTTTTTATTCTTGTTTTCGGTGTTAATGTTTGTTTTTGTAGTTTTATGTGATTTTTAGACCAGGTTGCAATTTGGTATATTGTTCTCTCATTGTGTTTTTATTCTAGTTTTTTGTGTTTTTGTAGATATTTTGTGTTCTTGTAGTCATGTTGTGTGTCATTGGTTTGATTTTGCCTATTTTTGTTGCAATTTACTAATTCATTCTCTTATTTTCTATTATTGGAGTCATTTGTGTTTTGTTGTTGTCATTTCTTATGTTTTTTGTTACATTTCGTGATTTTGTCGTCGTGTTGTGTTGTGTGTTTTTGGTTTGATTTTGTCTATTTTTGTTGAAATTTACTATATTTTTCTCTCATTTTCTGTCTTTTTATTTTTGTTTACTGTCTTTTTTGTGTATTCCTGTGTGTTTTTGGTGTGATTTTGTCCATTTTTGTTGTCAATTTTTGTTTTTCTTTTGTTATTTTGTGTTGTACCTTGGATATATTGAAAAAACATGATGAAAACCACTGGTGTAAACGTCCCTCTTGAGACACAATAAACCCAACCTGGCAACGCAGCTTCTATAGCTGTCGTTACAACACAAAAACATCTTTTTTGCATCTTATTTCCCCGTTTAGATCATTATTAATGCAATACCTGCAAAAGTTCAGACTTCCTGGTGGTTTTGGGAGTGGTTTTTAAAGTCTCTCAGTGTGTTTGGGCTCAGATAAAACAGATTCAACACAAACTGGATTACAATCATCAGAGCAAACACTCGCCCAACAAACCGATCAGGTTATAGCAGCTGCTCGCTATCCACACACACACACACACACACACACACACACACACACACACACACACACACACACACACACACACACACACACACACACACACACACACACACACACACACACACACACACACACACACGCACAACAATGTGCTTCACGTGTTTGCGATAGATTCATCTGTTGACACGAGACGCTTTTGGAAACATGGCGGCGACCACACAGCCTTTTAGCATTTAGCATCAGACCCATTTAGCATTTAGCATGTTTTAGCAGCACATGTTGGCTTGGTTTGTACATTTATTATTAGTGAGAATGTATGAAAAAAATTACAGCCAATGAAATATCTCTGTAGTTTTCGTAAATAAATAAACAAATTATCAAAATTAAATTACATTTGAAACCTCTTAAAACAGTGACATCATGGTCGGTTAGATAGAGTTTATATCAGCTCCACCGTTGTTAGTCATGATTATACTGACTCTGAGGAGTTCAGCTAATGCATCCTCCACACTTTGTGTTTATTTTGGGAAACACATTCTGTCTCGTGTCACTTTCTTACTTACATTTTATTCTTTATTATTATTTTTTTTTTTTAACAAAATCAATCATAAATTTGAATCTAACACTGAATAAAGCTTCACCCACATTATTTGGAACCATATCACACATCTCCATCATATTTTTCAGCGTAAAACAACGTGTTAGCTAATGTTAGCTTTAGCATGCGTAGCAAACGCTCAGGCGTGATCTCAGCGCGTGCTCGTTTCAGAAACATTTCTGCTGTGTGTAAATATGAAATTAATGACAATAGTTAACTTCATTTACTGTATTAAGCATGTTTGTAGGACTTCAGGAAGTTTAATTAGCCTGTGATGAGATCTGATTAGGAAAAGATGAGGAAACAGATTTCATTATTAAATCATCTCTCACCCATGACCAGCTATAAAAGCATTTTAAAATCATTGAAAACTACAGTTTTAGGTTTAATGTGAAGCAATCCACTTTATATCTGTGTGCAAAACATTAAAAACATCATTATTTTGCTAAAGTAGTTGTGTATGTAAACAAACATATTGTGTGTGTTTTTTGTTCATCAGCTTTAAGTCATTTGGTGGACTTTGTTACATTATTATTTAATTAGAGTAATACACTATAAAACAATATAACACCTACAGGTTTAGTCAAATGTCCCGAAGGAACAACAACAACAGGGAAAAATCTAAAAGAAATGCAAAACAGTGTAATTATTAGTTAAAATTAAAAATAATTGGTTTTACTAGTCAGTGACTCAAACATTAAAACCAAAGAACACAATGAGCAAACAACACAATAGAATTATATAGAATAGAAAAAGAATCACAATACAATAAATACAAATACAGTAGTCCCTCACTATATCGCGGTTCACCTTTCGTGGCCTCTGTGTTTTTTTTACAGTGCAATTTTGGATGCATTTTTTTACAGCATATGAATGTGCATTGTGTTCTGCGTCCTGATTGGCTAATGCTGCATTCACCCACCA
The DNA here is from genome assembly GCF_900634775.1 of Gouania willdenowi. Lineage (NCBI taxonomy): Eukaryota > Metazoa > Chordata > Actinopteri > Blenniiformes > Gobiesocidae > Gouania > Gouania willdenowi. Next base: position 1,615,970 of record NC_041055.1, on the reverse strand, counting down.
GCGACAAGTCCAACTCGGTGAGTTTCACTGCCTGCTGAAGTGAGGAGCTGTGCTCTTTTTTCTCCTCTCATAAACATAAACCACCAGTGAAAAAAGGCGGTGTGATTAGTGGCTAATGCTATGCTAGCTCAGTGCTACATAGAGAACTTTTACCTGCTACTACCACCTCCTCGCTGATTCTCCTCCACGACTAATCCTTCCTAGTCTGGTCCTGGTTATTAAGGGCGTGTCCTACTTTGGGGGTGGCTGCAATAAAATATGATGCAACTTTTGCCGCAGTTTTTTTTTAAAAGTTGCCGCAAAATCAGGCATTTTAGGCCTCGACAATCACAGAAATTGGCCGCGGAATCCTGGAGGGACTGATTGAGTCACAGTAAAAGAAATGACTCAAAAGCAGGAGAAACACCACCTGGATGTTCTCTCCGTGGGAAAGAAAAGAACAACAACAACAGATGGAGTCAAGAAAAGACGAAAAAACCAGCTCATGAGAAATGTTGGCATTTATTCCTGACTCAGCAGAAAAGCTGCGTTCTTTGCGTCAGAGTTTAGTTTCACGTTAAAACGAAGCACGCGTTGAGCGCTGCTGTGGTCAAAGCTAAAGAGGACTAGCGTTAAAGCGCCCTTGGACTCACTGCCAGTCGCACCATTTGTCTCAGAGGCGGTGGTTCATGCAGCACAGAGTGACAAAGTATGGACGGTGGCGGGGGGGCAGGTGTTAAATATCCATTTTCCTCTCCATGCTAATAAAAATGCTAATGCGTGAGGAAAGGGGAGATGTGATCGTGTGCTGTTTGTACTCTTATCGAGAGGTGCAGACGTGGAGCTCAGAGCTGGTGATTTATTACAGGTGACAGAACCACGGGCTACGTGCACGTGCACGGCTGTGCACGGAGAGGACAGCGCTAGGCTAGGCTAATATCAAGCACAACATCACAAAGTCCAGCATCCACACACTTTGATTTGTGTAGCTACATCTGAGCGTGTGTGGAAGATTCTATCAGAGCAGCAGCGGCTCATTTGTTTTACGGGTTTGGTTCTGTAATAAAGGAGGAGGGCGGGGGCGTAAAGGGTTGGGGGGGGTGGGCGGGGGTGATGGTGCATCAGAGGCGCAGTGTGAGCATCTCTCAGGAAGATTGGATTTGTGATTTCCTGCTGGGTTCAAACTTGGGTCAGGCCTTCGAGGCTGCGCTATGCAGATGAGCAGCAGTTGTGTTTAAATGTTTCCCTTAAAGCTATGGAAACACCTGCTGAGATACCACGAAATAAAAGCCTGTGAACTACAGAAACCAGGGAACACTCAGACAGAACATTAGCTTTGATGATTCATATTTACTTAAAGTGATACCAACTCATCTTAGCAATAAACGTACGCAATCACTCCAAAAGCATCATGAATATGAGAAACAAACACAAAATGACACCAACAACATGCAAATAACAACATGAGAGGAAAAAAACACAGAAACAACAACAAAAACATACACTAAAGAGTTTAATACTGAGATAAATGCACAAAATGTCCCAATAAACTCTCAAACAACAATAAAAACACACAAAATACAAGAAAAATACATAAAATGACAATAAAAATACAACAAAATGTGAGAAAGATGCACAAGATGACACGAACAACACACAATGACAAAAACATACAAAATGAAAACAAAACCCAAACTTTAACTAAAAAAGTGACAGAAACTGTTACTAAAAGTGACAGAAAAAATGCACTAAATGAGTCTAAAAACACAACAGCAACAAAAATACACAACACAAAATTTCAGAAAACTACTAAAAAAAAAAGTGCACAAAACAAGAAACTAACTAAACTAAATTAGTTTAACTATTAACTATAAAATTATTACAAAAATACACAAAATAATACCAAAGAATGTATAATAGGACAGAAATATACAGAAAATGACAGAAAATGCACATAAAGAGTCTACAAACACAATAAAATACACAAAATATCAACAATCAAATTCACAAAAGCACTCAAAAAAAAACAGACAAAACAGCAGATAAATACACAAAATGACAAGAAAATAGCAACAGAAATATATAAAATAAAACCAAAAATTCACTAAATTAGTTTGGAAAACACACAGAAATATTACAAAAATACACAAAATCAGACTAAAAACCCACAAAGTGACCCATAAACTACACAACAGGACAGAAATTTAAACAAAATTAAAATAAAAACACACAATAAAAACAAAATAACAACAAAATTACACAAAATAACAAATATAAATTCACAAAAGGATGCCAAAAAACCTCGAAACAAATATGGACACAAATATACCCCCCAAAAAAATTAAAAATACACAATATCTAGTGTGTATTTAAGTCATTTTGTATATTTTTGCAGCTGTTTTGTGTATGTTTCAGTCACATCTCCAGAGCCGTAGAGAAACACGTCTAGAATTAATACTTGTATCAAATGTGTGGAGTAAACAAAGCCAGCAACGACAAAACAGATCAATTGAAAGCTGTGTGTGTGTGTGTGTGTGTGTGTGTGTGTGTGTGTGTGTGTGTGTGTGTGTGTGTGTGTGTGTGTGTGTGTGTGTGAGCTAAAGGTCAAAGTGTGTAAATAAATCCGCTCCAATCGACACGCGCGTCTGAGAGTCTGAGAAACGAGTGGCTTGTTCTTTTTAACACGCACACACACACACACACACACACACACTGTGATGTAAGTCAGAACACAGGAAACACCCCGGTGACCAACAGCCAATCAGCTGCCTTTATTAAACATTTATTAAATGTTAGCTCTGTTTCAGACCGAACTGTAAAATCATAAACTATAGATTCATGTCAGCATTCAGAGCAACAACCAATCAGATCATTGATACAAGAAATAACAAGCGTTAGTGTGGGTTATTGTATTATATTTATAGCGTTTTGGTGTCATTTTCTTTGTTTTGTTGTTATTTTGTACATAGTTTTCGTTGTTCTATGTATTTCTGAAGCAATTTTGTGTTTCTTTGGGAAATATTTTGTTCTCGTGTATTATTGTGGTCATTGCAATTTGATGTGATTTTCTACATTTTTAGAGTCATTTTTCTATATTCTTGTAATTTTGTCAAATGTGTATTTCTGTTGTCATTTTTTTACATGTGTCTGTCATTTGGTTGGTTTTTTGTGGTAATAATGTGTATTTTGTTGTCATTTAGTGCATTTTTATGGGATTTTGTACGTTTTTGGAGTCATTTTGTATATTCTTGTTATCATTTTGTACAGTCATGCCCTTTTCTTGTCATTTTGTATGTCTCTGTTGTCATTATGTGCCTTTTTAATGTAAATTTGTAGTTTTTGGAGTTGTTTTGTGCCTTTTTCTGTCATTTGGTTTGTATTTTGTGGTCATAATGTGTATTTTGTTGTCATTTTGTGCCTTTTTATGTGCTTTTGTACGTGTTTGGAGTCATTTGGTGCATTTTACTTGGATTTTGCATGTTTTTGGAGTCATTTTGTGCCTTTTTCTGTTATTTGATGTGTTTTTGTTGTCATTATGTGCATTTAAATGTAATTTTGTATGTTTTTGGAGTCATTTGGAGTAATTTTCTTGTCATTTTGTGCATTTCTGCTGACATTTTGTAAGTTTTTTAGTGTGTTATTGTTGTCATTTTGTGCCTTTTTCTGTCATTTGTTATGCTTTTGTTGCCATTATTATTTGCTGTGTTTTTATTATGTGTATTTCTGATATTTTGAGTGTTTTTGTACTAATTGTGTGTATTTGTTTTGGGTCTGCACTAAAATGGGGTCACCATTTGCTCCATGTCTGCGTTAGTTTAACCTTTTCCCAGCACTAAGCTACATGCTAGCAGCTGATCATCAGCACATCTCTCTGTGTCCACAATAAAAACCTACACCAGCTCCACAAACCACATCCTGAAACACTTCCAGGCTCTGCTTTCTCTGACTAATATTTCAATATTTTCTCCTTGAAGCCATGGGACACCGTGCACACGTGCACACGTGCACACACCTCGCTCTGCAGCTGCTCACAGGCAGGTGTTATTGATGCACCTGCTTTTAGATTCAGCTTTGATGTTTGCTTTGAGAGAGCTCTCATTCATCCCTGAGCTGTGAACTCCCACAGGCTCCGCCCCCAGTCCTGCATGTGATCGTCACAGAAATGATGTAGATTTTCATGAGCTAAGGCGTCTTTTTTCTCTGTTCATGTTGAACCACCTTTATGTTGATTCATGGTCATTAAAGGTAGAGGTTAAGGTTATTATTATATATTACAGGTTTGGATTTGATTGGATCTATTCATTAATTTCTGTATTTTTTTTTACCTAATTTCATTAATATCATATTGATAATTATTATCATTATTTACTTTTGTATATTTATAGATTTCTCTGTCTCAAAATAAAACTTCTGGGGTCAAACTTTTAAAAATCAGTGGAGATCCTTTTAAAGTTAAAGGTTATATGTCTTTCTTTGCTGCTTCGTCTTTTATTATTTTAGGATTTTTGTTTCCTTTTATTGGAATTATATGTTTTTGCTTTGATATCCATTTTCCTTTTCCCTTCTTTCTCTTTACAATAATGTTTTTTTTCTGACTTTATTTTAGCTCCACCTTGTTTTTTTTATAGTGTATGTTTTGTGCTTTAGTTCTAATCACAGTATTGATAAAAAGACAAGCCTTAGTGTTTTTTTTTTGACATTATGGAGATATCTGTTGTTTTTATTTTGGGAGTCATTAGGTGTTTTTTTCGTGCTATTTGGGAAACATTATGTTTGTATTTTTTTGTAATTTTATGATTTTTTGTGATTTCTGTTGTCATTTTGTGTATCGTTGTTTTCACGTGTATTATTGTTGTCATTTTGAGCCTTTTTCTGTCTTTTTATGTTTTTTGTGTAATTTTGTGTATTGTTGTTGTCACGTGTTTGACTTTTTTCCCCAAATCCTCACTTTCGCCATATTCTCTGTTTCTTTAAATAATTTGAAGGTGTTTTTTGTCTCCAACATGCTTTGATACTTTGATACTTTGTGTTTGCGTTCGTACTGAAGGTCCTTACCGAGCCAGCCGGCCCCAGAGTTGGGCACACACATGTCCGTCTCGGCGCTCGGCAGAACAAATCCCACCACGAAGACTTCCACGCCGTCCGACATCAGCGCCAGGCCGAGCACGAAGAACAGCTGCCACTGAAACCTCCCGTGGCCGCACTCCTGCATGATCAGCTCGTACTGCTGAGCCAGCTCCTCCTCGTCCGCCAGCCGCTCGTTCTCCAGCTCCTTTCGGCTCTTGACGCTGTCGGACACCGGCTGGCCCAGGGCCACCTGGCCGTCCCGGGGCTTCCCGTCGCTGTAGGCGGGCACGCCTTGGTATTCCCCCTCGTAGATTTCGTCTTCGTCATCGTGGCCCTCGGTGGCGTCGCTGGAGGCCCCGTCCTCGTCGTTGGCCGCGTAGTGGCCGTCCTCCTGGTGGTAAGTGTTGTAGTTGTCGTCCTCCTCGTCCTGGAAGCGGTTGTAGCTGTGATGGGACGCGTACTCGTCCGAGGCTCGGTCCACGGCTTTGTTCAGGTTCTTGGCGGCGTGCCTCTTGGCCTCTTTGGCGATGTCCTTGGCACCTTTGACCAACGAAGTCCTGTTGTTATGCCCCTCCTCCATCTTGGCACAAAAAGAAGCTGGCACTGGGATTCAGCTCTCTGCCACTTCTACTCCACCGAGGTGAAAAAGTGCCACCGAGCTCCTCTCAGCTCCCACAAAGATCAACCACAGATTATTCACACCGAGCTGCCAGGAAACTAAAGACTAAGTAAGGATTTCTAACTCCATCAGACAGAAGTAAAGACGACTGGACAGATTGTTAGTCCTGTCAGAGTTCAGAGGAGAACATCAGCCTGTGGGCGACAGAGACAGAACAGACAACGTTAGCTTGATTAACGCTAGCCATCCAATAGAACACATCAAACCATGCATACACATTTGATTTATTTCTAATATATTTCTGTCCGCAATCTAAATTTGTTCCAATACCAAAAAAAGATAACCAGACAAGATATTAGCCAATTCTATCATTGTTTCTGGGAACCAACAAGCCAGTGAAAAAATTTTAAAACACAATAACAACAGAAAAAAATATGCATTATTTTGTTTAGTTTGTTGTTTTTCTGAAGAACATAAGAAATCAGAACTTACATATGACTGCTAGATCATCAGTTCATCATGCTAACTGTGGAAATGTCTCAATAGTGGCTTATTAGTTATTACTAAGCAAAATATATCATAGCAAAAAAAATAACTCAAATGCATAAAACTTAAAAATACCATAATACAAATAATAATAATACATGTATTTATAGAGTGCTTTCCAAGTGTTGTACATCAAATAGATCAACTATTAAACATATGAAAATAATCAGAACAATAATATGAACGACATACATGTAATGGGGCTAATGTAAAAATGTCAACATTGAGGTGGACCCCATAAACATAAAATTGATTTACCAAATATTTTGTGACGCTTCCTATTTTGGTCATTGAAACGTAATTAGACTGATAGGAAAACATTGTGGGGTTTGATGCATCATACCGTCCGACATGATGCCGGTGTTTCACAGAGACATTAACTCCACAAACTACAAAGATATTTATCTTATTCCAGTAATTTTCAAAGTTAATCTCTGGTAGATCATCACTAGAGTTGTAGTACCCGACACCTCGTTCTAAAGGTCTCAGAGAACCCAGACTGTTCTTCAAGACCAGCAATGATGTCTATCACGTATACTGTTACTCAGAGCAGTTGATCCTGTATTTACATTTACATACACGGAGCTCTTCTTCTCATCTTCATGTCGTCTACAAAACAGCAGCGTTGGAACTGTCGCCCCCTGTGGTCACAAATTTCGGTAAACAAAAGAGGTTTATATCAACTTTTTTAACTTTTACTGATTTTTAGATCAACCCAAAGCAGCACAAGTTGTTATTTTGCCTGAAAAAGCTGATAAATGATCCTGAACGCTTCACCTCATATAGAACTCAATGGACTGAAAGGGTCCATTAGCTTCATCAATGACATCATTTCAACATGGCGGCGCACAGGGTAAAGTAGTCCCAGCTTTAAAAGTTAATAAAACTAATATGATGCAAAATAATGCGTTTTGTTAGACGTAGATCTATTAATAAGGACATTTTAAAGGTTTTAGGACACATTTGTAAAAACAGTGGAGGATCCCTTTAATGTGATAATGAGAAGAACCTTTTTTTTGTCTGTCAAATGTATTTAAAAGAAACTAAAACTAGAGAGAGAATGTTCTTTAACTGTTCAACCTGTCATGGTTTTAGAAATAGATTTTTTGGCCTTGTTATGGTCCCTCCTATCTCCTTTCCTATCGTCATCCACAGGTGTTAGGAGACTTCCTAAAGACTTTTACTCAGATGTTGTTCCTCCTCTCCTGATTACTCTCCCTGCACTACTGAAGTCAGTCTCATATGTTTCCTCTTCCTTTAATATCTACACGTGGACTGAATATGATTGTAGAAATCATGCACCGTGTTCCCAGGCTGAGAACAGATGTTGTGACCTCTAAGTCACTCTAAAACCACCATGGACCCTCCATGTTGAACCCGTCCAATGAGCGGTATGAACTCAGCCACGGGGAAAACACAAGGTAAGTCACGGTGACCATACGTCCGGATTTACCCTCAAATGTCCTCTTTTTACTTCTTTTCCAGACCGTTCTGCTTGATTTTATAAATAGATGAAAATGTCCGGGTTTCCCAGGGACCCTGAATGCATCTCGGGAACACGTTTATTTAAAAGACGGGAGTCACGGTCTGAGTTTACCTCGTACTGAGATCGATTGCGATCTACTGGAAAATGAATGTTTGCTTGTTTGAGTTTTGCTACTCCTGCCGTACTGAGATTGAACGTTAAAGCTAATGTTAAATGGCTCCTTTTCTTGTGGAAAATCTTTTTTCACTAATTTCCCATCAGTAATAGTGTCTGATGCAGCAATAACAATACAAATAGGAATATTTTATTCTCCCAAAAAACATGATTATGATATACATTATTAAATAACAGTTAACCTAGTGTAACTTTACAATAAGCTGTTGTATTCATATAATTCTGATCATGACAATATTTTTTTTTATCGTTGGTCAATTTTTCTATCGATGGTCGACTGATGTGATGTTTTAAGCATTTTTTAAATCAGTACAGTAATATCTGTGTGTATGGCTAATCCAGTACATGATGCTACGTACTCAGATTGTAAGAGAATCTCAGTAAGGAGGTAAACTCAGACCGTGCTAATATTTGCTTTATCCGAGAAATTCCACCAGTTTCTGAAAGCGAATGAGTTGATCTTTACAGGTAATTTTACTCACACATGATGGAATTATTTGTTTAGACAAAATGTTCACACACGTAGCAGAGAAAGGAGAACAAATACTGGTGGATTGACTGCATGGGCCTTTTGGTGGTTTTTTAATGTTTGTCTTTTAATATCTCATTATTGCCTCTTATCAAATACAGCTTTTTTAATTTTTTTTTAATATGTCATATGGAAGTCTGATATGTTATTATGTAGCTACATCGTTTACTGTATGTTTTATTGTATATTTCCTTTCATTTGTATTCTTTTATGGTGACATTTGAACATTCTGTCCATATGAAAAACAGCCTTCTCACTAAATCTGGTATATTTTCTATCTGAATATTAATGTACACTGTCCCTGTTAAATAAACCAATAAATAAATACATACATTTAATAAAATAATGTCCGTGGGAAAAACCCTCCTGGATGATAAAACCTCCATGGAGCTTCAGAGAAACTTTATCCTTTAGGAAGTTAAGGTCACAGTTATTTATTGTATTTATTACATATTATTTTATAAAGCATAATAAAGGTGATTGACTTCAGTTATCACTGATTTCATATTGTTTTTAAGTCTTTGTTGTAAAGAGAGAAAATTATTTTTAAACCTTATTAAACTTATTTATCTACTTAGCGTATTTTTACGTTCCAAGTTAAATTCAAGAAAACGTTGAGTAGTAACTGTGTCTTCTCTTTTGGAAACGAAAGCTAAGGTAGGTTCAACTCCCACAGTCTGACGTAATAAAATACCAATGAGTACGACTTCATTAATGATTTGTAGCTGATCTTAAAGTCTGTGTTATTAACAACTGAGACAAATTTAAAAGATGAAAAAATTGCTAAGTAAATAAAATTCAGTCTCAAATCATAGAGAAAAAAAAAAGCACTTCTCTCTGCTCTGAGACGCTGGGGGCGTGTCAGTTAGTGGCGCTGGAACCACGCCCACGGGCGGGAAAGTGCCGCCTCCGTGCACTGTGTCTGTGGGAGAGAGCAGTGTGAAAGTAGCTCCAGTTTGTTTTTGGCTAGGGGTCGAGTTGTGCTTCAGCAGCAGGGTCAGGCTAATGCTAACGATGGCTCTGTTACATAACGCAGCTATGATTTCTGACCCGCCCATTAAATCCTGAACACAGACATTTGAAACACAGATTGTGAATCCTAGCTGCACATTTACATTATAAATGGTTGAATGGTTTTTACATGTTTTAAGGAAAACATTCATGACATATTTAATGTGTTTAGAAGAAAATGGCTGAATTTGCTTTACACAGTCTTTAAGTAATAAATGCTCGTTTTCTGATCTCAAAAAGAGCAGCTCACGCTTTTCAAATGGAGGCGACCGTGAAACAACGGTGACGTGGTCGAATGAATGAAGTCCATGGTCCATTTGTAAGATGGGTCCCTGAAGGGAAGCACACAGCGAGGGCAGTGAGAGAGGCTTTAGAGTCGGAGCAGACGCTGGCAGGTTGATGTACGACGCTGGTTCTCACCTTTGCTCTGCAGGAGCAGATAAAGCGTCGGTCGGGGCCGACATTTGAAACATAAGCACCCGGCAGCAGCGACGCTTTGGTGCAATGCAGCAGTCAAATCAAGTTTAGCCAAAAGCGTCCTGACTAAGTTTGAGCTAGAGCCAGATGATGAGACACTCCTCCTGAGTCAAACCACAGTCACAGTTTGTGTCTTTACAGCAGGTTTGGCTCTTCATAACATAAACACTAAAAGACTACATTATTTAATGATCAGATTGGAAATTATGTCAATTTTCAGGAAATTTTATTATTATTTAGATCATGTACTATATTTACCCTGTGTACATGATCTAAATAAATAAATAAAGTGCCTTTATGCAGAGGATACATATGATGCTACTTCAAAGTGTAGGCGGTAATAATTTGGTTCTTAATTATCTTCAAAGCACAAAGTTTCTCAGTATTTATATTGTCATTAAACTGTACTATCGATTTAGTTAGTTAAGTTCATTTTTTTACTCTTTTTTTCAATTTTGTCTTGTTTTTTCTAAATTTTTTAATTTTTTCCACTTTTTTCATTTTATTTCCTCATTTTTTAAGTTAGATTAGGTTTTTTCTCTATTTTTTTTTAAACATTAAGATTTCTGCACATCTCGGCCCCACAGTGAATGAAACCTGATTAAATTGTGTAAATTAACCATTAATCCACATTCAAAGGCTGTATTATCTGTATTATCTCACTCATAGTAGAAAGGAAACATTCCCACATTTAAAGCGTATTTTTCCCTATGGCAGATTTACGCTTCTTTAAGTTTGAAACATTCAACTGCAAATGTAGCAGAAAACTTTGATATATTCTATAATTAGAACAACAGGAGGAATTTACATTAAATCACATGAATTCCCTTTAAACAGAAAAATATGAGTAGATTTAGCTGAGATATAGCCCCGCCTACATCAAACAAACGATATGGGAATGCAAACAGTTTTTTGAAGGAAGTCCAGCTTCAGAAACTCCTACAAACCCATTTTACAGGAATGTAGTGTCTGCCCATAAAACAAATTACCTAAAAATTGTAACATATGAAAATGGAAAGAATATGAAACCCAACAAACACTATAGACAAAAACATTTCCAGAAACACTCAAAAAGATAGAAAAATGCACAAAATGTCAATAAAAACACAAAATACTAGAAAAAGATGGTTAATATTATTAATTCTAAAAATATGCAAAAAGATACCAAAAGTATACAAAATGACAGAAAATACACATGATTATGTAATAACTGAATAAAATTTAATTGGAACACAAACACAAAAATGAATCCAAAAAGACAGAACATGACAAAAATGCACAAAATGTTAACAAAAACAAAACACTAGAAACAGATGATTCATATTCATTTTAAAAACACACAAAAACTACACAAAATGACTGAAGAATACACAAATATGACAAAAAATGCACAAAATATCAAAGAAAATGCTCAAAATACATGAAAAAGATTATTATTATCATTTATATATATATTATAATTTTAAAAACATACAAAAAGATACAAAAAATATACAGAAAATGACAGAAAAATGCACAAAACAACAGTAAAATTATACAAAACAACTACAAAAATACACAAAATGACTGAAAAATACACAAAAAAAATTACATAAGATTTACAGAAAAAGACAAAAATAAAACAATACAATTACTTTTTTGGGGGGGGGGTACTGTGATAGCCCTGCTTATATATACTGTACCTCTAATGAAGGATGACAAGTCCATCTTTGTAAACTTTAACCCATTTCCAGATATTTCCTACATGATGAAACCTGAGGTCAAAGTGTGATAAACCTCATAATAATAATAATAATAATAATAATAATACGCTGTGAGGGGTTTTCCTGCAGCCTGTGTCTGAGTAGAAAAAGATCAGCTCAGTGTTAAAGCTGTTAGTAACAAAGGCTAAATGACATTAATAATAATTAATGACATACTGTGAATAATGCTCATCAGTGTATAGAGCCTCTCCTTTCTTTCCTTATCTCAGAACAACAACCACTCTAAGATTAGGATAGTAGATATGTTCCTCTCCTGGTGACATTTCATTATCCATGATAGCCTCACTGGTCTCATCCCAGTAGTGCAAATTAAGCCAATAACGCTGACATTTAGAACATCTATCAATGCAGACGAGGCCACAGAGAAAATTCACTAAAGTCCACTCCTTCTAGAACTTGGCATTTCACCACACGTTAGCGTTATAATCACTGGTTCTATGAACTCAGTCTGACACCACTGTTAGCATTAGCATTAGCTTAATGAAAGGTCACCTATCATGGCTAGAACTAGAAGTAACAGGAGTTCCTCCACATGGAGAAATTCTCACTATTTCTCTTTAGTGGAGAACAAAGACGAGAACATTAAAGTTAAAAATGAACTCAAAATGACAGAAAAATGCACAAAATGTCAACAAAAATACACAAAATACAAGAAAAATAACTATTATCAAAAACACAGAAAAACAAAAACAAAAAACACACAAAACTAAATAAAAAAAAGATACACAAGCAGCAGAATGGTTCACAAAATGACTCCTAAAACAGAAAATACTAGAAAACGATTATTTTTATTATTTTTCAAAAAATATACAAAAAGATACACAAAATGACAGAAAAACACACAAATTACTTCAAAAACACACAACATGACAGAAAATTAAAGCAACAATGAATTTACACAAAATTACACAAAACAATAAACACACACTAAATGACAGAAAAATAGACTAAACAGCAGAATGGTACATTACTGCAAAAACACATCAAATGAATTCAGAAAAATACACAAAATGCACTAAACAACAATAAAAACACTTAAAGCTGATATCCAGAGTTTCTGAGAAATCTATGTTTATGCATCATTCTTTTGAAACACGAAAAAAACACCTAACTAGTTTTTTACTATGGTCTACTGCTGGTGGTCATTAATATACATTAATGTATATAAGCCCCGCCTTCGTCCAATAGAACCCTATACAAATGCAAGAAAGTACCGACTTCGCCCAGCCAATAGGCTTTGACTTCCTGGAGCGAACCACTGTCAATCAAAGTGAATGCACCTGCACCGTCACTGCAGCAACCAGGTGTCATGTACTGAGTTCACATCGTACTGAGATTGTATATGCACGCACATGAATTTTTGTTAATTTTTGTTTTCAAAGTGAACAAACACGTGTTTTAATTGTTTAATGGATTATGTTAGGATTATAATCTCAGTACGGTGGTAAACTCAGTATGTGACACCGTTATCACTCTGAGCAGCGTAGCGTCATAGAGCAGCGTAGCGTCATGGAGGAGCGTAGCATCATAGAGCAGCGTAGCGTCATGGAGGAGCGTAGCATCATAGAGCAGCGTAGCGTCATAGAGCAGCGTAGCGTCATGGAGCAGCGTAGCGTCATGGAGGAGCGTAGCGTCATGGAGGAGCGTAGCATCATGGAGGAGCGTAGCATCATGGAGGAGCGTAGCATCATGAAGCAGCGTAGCGTCATGGAGGAGCGTAGCGTCATAGAGCAGCATAGCGTCATGGAGGAGCGTAGCGTCATGGAGCAGCGTAGCGTCATGGAGGAGCGTAGCGTCATGGAGCAGCGTAGCGTCATGGAGCAGCGTAGCGTCATGGAGGAGCGTAGCGTCATGGAGGAGCGTAGCGTCATGGAGCAGCGTAGCGTCATGGAGCAGCGTAGCGTCATGGAGCAGCGTAGCGTCATGGAGGAGCGTAGCGTCATGGAGGAGCGTAGCGTCATGGAGGAGCGTAGCGTCATGGAGGAGCGTAGCATCATAGAGCAGCGTAGCGTCATAGAGCAGCGTAGCGTCATGGAGCAGCGTAGCGTCATGGAGGAGCGTAGCGTCATGGAGGAGCGTAGCGTCATGAAGGAGCGTAGCGTCATGGAGGAGCGTAGCATCATGGAGGAGCGTAGCGTCATGGAGGAGCGTAGCGTCATAGAGCAGCGCAGCGTCATGAAGGAGCGTAGCGTCATGGAGGAGTGTAGCGTCATGAAGGAGCGTAGCGTCATGGAGGAGCGTAGCGTCATGGAGGAGCGTAGCGTCATAGAGCAGCGCAGCGTCATGAAGGAGCGTAGCGTCATGGAGGAGTGTAGCATCATGAAGGAGCGTAGCGTCATGGAGCAGCGTAGCGTCATGGAGCAGCGTAGCGTCATAGAGCAGCGTAGCGTCATAGAGCAGCGTAGCGTCATGGAGCAGCGTAGCGTCATGGAGCAGCGTAGCGTCATGGAGCAGCGTAGCGTCATAGAGCAGCGTAGCGTCATGGAGGAACACTCCAAAACTCCAAAGTTACCCATTCCACCATTGCCAACGTATAAAGCTTGAACTAAAAAAGAAAAGTCTGGGTACAAAGCTTGTAGGTAAACGTCTTCGTGACCACAACAGAATTTATCTCAGAGCTGCTTTTCAAAGGGGGAGGGGCTTGCTGCTTTTAAAAGGATTCCGAAGGGACCAGGATTTGGCGACAATTCTCATGGACAGGTAATAAACATGTTTTAATCAAAAGTTATAGCACTCTAACAATAAATGTGTAGTTTTTGTTGTTATGCTACTTTGTTATGTTTTGCAATGCACGTGCACAAACGTAGAGGCGGAGCTTCTGGTAGATTGGCAGAGGCAGAGGAGGAAGTAGAGCTGTTGAGGGCGGGACATGGAGATGTTCTCTCAGAAACTCCAGATATCAGTTTTAATGAATGAAAAATACCAAAATTACCCAAATTGACAAAAATAATTCAATACAGAAAACGAATACACAAACCCAATTATTGTTGTCGGGCCTTGCTGTGATAGAAGTTACTGATCTAGACTCTGCACTACATCAATGTTCTAGAATCAGTGATCTATAGATCTGTAGTAGATCTATAACTATCTGCTCATGTTGTTCACCTTCACTCCTTCATAATGCATGACCAGCTGTTTTTACCGCCCCCCCCCCCCCCCCCCCCCCACACTACCTTCTGTGATTAGCTTTTTATTTTTATTGGAACGACTGAATATTTTTGACCAATCAGCAAAAACTGCTGCCAGCTCTGATTCAGCAGATCTGAGAGGGAAAAACTATTTACTATAGCGTCAAGGCCGGTTGATGCCATCCAACGACATCCGTCACTTTCACGCACGGCTACAAACATGTGGTAGACGCACACACACACACACACACTTTAATACGCTAACACAACCTTTGAAAATGCTTTAAAATAATGTTTTATTATTACACACGATGTCCTGTAACCATCTGCATGGGCCTCACTGCCCTACAGTGTGTGTGTGTGTGTGTGTGTGTGTGTGTGTGTGTGTGTGTGTGTGTGTGT
This sequence comes from Gouania willdenowi, assembly GCF_900634775.1. Taxonomy (NCBI): domain Eukaryota; kingdom Metazoa; phylum Chordata; class Actinopteri; order Blenniiformes; family Gobiesocidae; genus Gouania; species Gouania willdenowi. Next base: position 1,600,789 of record NC_041055.1, on the reverse strand, counting down.
AGCCCTACAGGCTTTGTGCAGCACCCACAGATGGCTGCAGCCAACGTTTGCTCATGTGAATCCAAAACGACACGCAAACCTCCACAGATGCTCCACAACGAGTCCCGTCCAGATCTTCAAACGCACAACAACTACACAACAGCAACACAATACCACACACAAACCAAAGATCACTGTTTGGACGCTCATTAAAGGTTGTACAATTATTGAAAACGAAGATGTTTTCAGTGCTAAAATAGATGTGTGTGTGTAGAACGTGAACTCATGGTGAGTCATTGGTGGATTGGACTGTGGGTGGATTTAGAAATGTGGGCTCATGTGTGATATTATTTTAAAATGTGCTGCTGAAGGAGCAACAATCAGTGTTTTATCTGCGACACATTTAATACAGCGATAAGGAATATTTTTCCCACGACACCAGAAACGATCATTATTCCCCTAATGTCCATTTTAAAAACAAATCAATCCTAAAATCCTAAATGTGTGTTAGCATCTCATTATAATAATGAGAATGTGTGAATATTTTGATCTATGGACCAAATGCTGTAAATATCTGTAAAATCTCGTCTGTTACATCTGTGTGGTCTCTATTTATTATCACTTTTAGTGGCTTTTAATCCTTTTTAATCCAAAAGCATCCACACCTGTGACGCCATGTTGTTTAAGTTGCTTAGCAACGAGTCAAAGTTGAGTGAGGCCAGCCAGAAGGTAAATGGGCGGGGCTTCTTCTTTCGTGTCCTGCAGTCTCCATTAACTGTTACATTCGCACAGACCTATGTCATTGGGTCAATAACTTTCTATTTTTGTGGCTGCTTTGTGAGTAGTTGTGTTTTATTTTGTGTATTTATGATGTTGTTATATGCGTCTTTGGAGTAATTAATATTTTCTTTGTCATTTTGTGTTTTGGAAGTTTTGTGTATTTCTTCACTTTATATATTTTTGAGGACATTTCATGTATTTTGGGGGTTGATTTGAGTATTTTCATGGTAATTTTTTGTATTTTTGGAGCTATTTTGTGTATTTATGTTGTCATCTTGTGTGTCATTGGAGTCACTTTGTGTATTTGTGTAGTCTTTGTGTGTTTTGGGAGTTTTATGTGTTTTTTTTTTATCATTTTGTGTGGTTTTGTATTATTTTTGCCATTCTGTATATTTTTGTCATCATCTTGTGGGTGATTGGAGTAACTTTGTTATATTTGTGTTGCCATTTTGAGCAGTTTTTTGGAGTCGTTTTGTGTTATTTTGCTTTGGGGCCGCACAAAATAAAACCAATGGCCGCATGTGGCCCTCGGGCCTCCAATTGCATACGCCCGATGCATTTATAACGACTACAGACATCTTAATAATTAAAACCAGTCTTACTTTGCATTTTCATTTGAGTAAAACCTATTTCTGCTAAAGTTTCACCAGGTTGTTTGTGTGTTAGCCGATAGCTAACCGCTGCTAGCTTCACGTGTTCCTCAGATGAAGAGCTTTGATCACAGAGCGTGTGAAACGTGGGCTCTACTTCCTGTTACGGATGGAGTGCTCTAATTAACGGACACTAGAAATGTATCACCTCCAGAGGCTCACTCACACACACACACACACTGACACACACGCACAGACACACACACAGACAGACACACACACACACACTGACACACGCACAGACAAACACACAGACAGACACACACAGACACACACACACACAGACACACACACACACACACTCACACACACACACACACACTCACACACACACACTGCTGGCAGCGTTTACACACTGCTGAAGCTTGAACAGCTGTTGTGGGGCTCCCTGAGCAAACACTGCAATCATCACAAAAACTGGGTTTTTATCTCGTCCTCTGCTTCCTGTCGGTCCTGGAGAACCCCTGTCCTGCATGTTCTAGAGCAGTGGTTCTCAAACACTACCTCCTTTGTCCGACTACAACACTTTGCTTAGGAAACTATATTTAAAAACATCTATAGATCATAATGATGGAATGAATGAGTGATAACACACATTAAATAATCTCATTTTGTAAATAAGTGGAAATAAACAATATTAAATTGGATCGTGACCCCCGTGACACACAGGGCTTTGTTACTTTGGATTTTTTATTTCCTCATTAATAAAATCCTTCATTTAAAAACAACATTGTTTTAATTTATGTTATTTTTGACTAATGTTTACGTTGTGGAAAACATGCAAAACAGTAAGAAATCAGGAATGGGGCAAAGACTTTTACACACCACTGTACAATAAATATATATATACTGTATATACATATATATATATATATATATCTTTTTTTTCATGCATTTTTGTGGAACTATATTCACAAAGTGAAAGTATAGAAAAACAGTTGTTTATGATTGTGTTGTTTTGATTAAAAATAATAATAATAATAATAATACTAATAATACAATTTCAAAAATCTATTTGAATTTTTCAGAAATTGTAGGTGACCCCATTTCAACTCCAGGTGAGCCCACATGGGGTCCCGACCCCAAGGTTGAAAAACCCTGATTGTTTTTATCCTTTTTGGTCGTATCACGTCTGGGGCGGGACCAAGATTGATTCATTTTCCATTCTCTCTCTCTCTCTCTCTCTCTCTCTCTCTTTCTCTCTCTCTCTCTCTCTTTCTCTCAAGTAGCCCCTTAGTGCCGTTGCGTACCCCTATTTGAGAAACACTGTTCTCGGTAAAACAAGGCATGGTGTTTTATTTTGAAGGAACTGGTACACAATGGAGTTATAAAGCCGTTCTTTCATTTTATTTCCTAAAAGTTAAGATAAATTAAGTTTAATGAATAAATACATAGTTAAATTAAACGTTGATATGTATCTTAATCTATATAAATAAATAAATAAATAAGAGCACAGAAGCAGCACATATTGATGACGTCATGTTTATTTCTGGTTTCTGAAAATATGTCATGTTTTACGTCCTTAGGTGGTTTTATTTGAGGCCGTGAGGTCTGATGACTTTTATTTTGAAGTCTGAGACGGTTTCATGTGACGGCGTCTGGTTTGAGAAATGACAGAGGTTTTCCCTGATACCTGACTCTGAGAATGTCCTAAAATGGACACCGTACAGCTGTGGCCTCATGATGAAACTTTGCATCAGATTTGTGTCCACACTGAAATATCACAGTGATTATGGTGCACACGCTACCTTATCCCACACAATATGACCACAACAAGTTCACAACACACACATTAACAAGAAAAACACACATATTAACAAAAAATTGTTACATTTCATTGTTGTAATTCATGTTAATGATCAGAAAGTTGTTAGAGCCTAAATGTGATACTACTATACACGTATCAGTACTACTAGTAGACTGTTTTTAATCTACTGTACTAGTAAAGCCTAACAGTTCACTAGTAGTACTAGTAGAGCTAATGTAAATGAAGTAGGAGGGATTAGAACCAAAGACCCTGATTGGTTGGAATACCTTCAAAAGCCAATGGAAAGCATGTATTTGCTTTCCCCGCCCCCTTGTTTGCATACGATGCTAACTAGTGACACCTTTTGCTTCACTAGTAAAGCCTACGTGTGCACTAGTACATTCTAAATAGAGCACTAGTAGTGTAAAAATGGTTAATTCATATCACTAATGCTTCACCTCATACAGAACTCAATGGACTGAAAGAATCTGTGTACCCTTCGTTCTGTGGTTATTCCATTTTAAAACCAAATCAAAATAACAAATAAACGGTGTTTATTTTGTTTTTCAGATTTAAAATCAAAACAGAAATAGAGAAAAACCAAAAACCAGACAGCGTCGTTTTTCTGTTTGTGTGATATTTTGATGTTTATGGAGAAATTAGAGCGAGAACTGAAGTCCACTACACATGGTTTCCCTCCCCAGGTCCTGGACCAGGTCTCCTCACACAATATGACTGTTTAGGATTTATTTCAGCTGTTTTCATTCAGTCTGTGGATGTTTGAACTCGTAGAAACTGGTGATTGACTATTAACTGTGAGGCTGGTGTGAGGAACAATAGATGTTAGAACTTCTACCATTTGACACTTTTGCAAAAACAATTACAGCTTTTTTGAGGGCAGCAAAAATGTTTATCTTGCACATTATAAATATTGCTAATAGTAGCCGTCAAAACACACAGAAGTTGATCACAAGAAACGAGGAGCACCAGTAGATTCATTACACCACCTCTGGTTCCACATGAGCATGTTTTACATAACATTGATTTATTTATGTAATAATAATGTTTTAATTCACCAATAATGTGATTTATGCATTGCTTCTTTTTATGTTCAGACCAGGAGCAAAAGTCACCAGATTAACTGGATACTATTTGGACCGTAACACTGTTCAGTAAAGTTGGCAGATAATCACAGATTCAGACTTCCAGTATCAATAACTCTTTAACGAAACGTCATGGACACAAACGACACCTCTACCATCAGTGTGAGGTGGACAACATGAGACAAGATCAGTTTTTATCAAACGTAGCAGATGAAAAGTCTGTTTGTGTGATGAGATTAAAACATGAAGCTCTCGTCCTAGTTTCCCCGTAAATATCCAAATATCACACAAACAGAACCAGAATGAATTTTAAAACAGAAAAACGCTGGTGGTTTGGTTTTTGGTTTTAAATTAATAAAACAAAAACAAAAAACAATCTTTTTTTTTTTGTTTGCTTTTGAAACGAAATACACAGATTTAAAAGGGGCGTTTGACGTTATCAATGACGTCATTTCAACATGGCGGCGGGCAGGGTAAAGTAGTTCCTGTTTTAAAAGTTAATAAAACGAATATGATGCAAAATAATGTGTTTTGTTAGGCATAGATCTTCTAATAAGAACATTTCAAAGGTTTTAGGACACATTTGTAAAAACCCTTTAACTCTCTTAAAGGTTGTCATATATCACACTGATAGAATAAACATATAAAGCAGAGCTTTTCTTCATCTTCTGTATAAACCAAACAGTGCATCTATAGACGAGCCCAAAGCAAACAATCACATGCTGACTGTGTTTGTCAAACATCACAACATCAGATCAGCACCTGCTCACACACTAAACATCTATTATTCTAGATCTATGTCTACATCTGAATGGGTTTTTATTCCCCTCTCTGTGTCTGCAGGCTGCTGGCAGACGCGCGTCCATCACTGCCTGGGAATCGATCCCTGTGTGTGCGTGTGTGTCGTGCAGTCGGACTATAGTAGAGTAATGTAATGGATGCATGTGTTTGTCTCCCTCCTTCCTCTGCTCAGCGCACTGCGGATCCACCACCGCTTTATCATAGGGGGACAACCCGGGGTTTCCTCTACCATCATCATCATCATCATCATCATCATGACAACCCAACTCACCAACAACACAAAAATCATAATCAAAGTCTTTCTTTCTGTCGCACAAATAAACTTCAAAGGACCAAATATAAATCCATGAAAACATTTTTTAATATTTTAATAATAATATATAATAATATAATATATTTAATATAATTTTGTTTCCTCTTTCTAATGATGCATTGCACATGTTCCTGTCTCCATGCACTGAGTGATGTTCACAACTTCAAAAAGTTCTAGTTGCCCAACTTTCCTGTCAATCATGCGCGCTGGGAATATGTGGCCATAAAACACATGTTCAGTTTACATCCCAAACAGAGAACCAACAGCACGTGTCCTGCTCTCAGCGTTTCCATTAATGCATTAATAAGATCAGAGCTGTATGTACAGCAAAAATCAAATTCCATCCATCAATGAATGAATAGATGGATGGATGGATGGATGAATAGAGAGATACTCACTGTGGAAATGAAAGCATGGCACCACCGAGCTGCGGGACTTCCTTCCTGCACTGCAGCCCGGCTTCTTCTCCTCCTCCTTCTTCTTCCTCTTCTTCTCCCTCCTCTGATGCAGCTCCTTCTGCTGCAGTCAAAGGAAGAGAAGAGAGAGAGAGAGAGAGAGAGAGAGAGAGAGAGAGAGAGAGAGAAGATGGAGGATGGATGGATCCTCCTGTGTCTGTGGATGCTGCTAGTGTAGATGTGGGAGGCTGAGTCACAGCTGCTGGAGTTTCACACCGAGGATGGAACAAAGAGGAGTGGGATGATGATGATGATGATGATGAGATGAAAGGATGAAGGGATGATGAGATGCGGCTCCTGCAGGAGAAGTTGATGGAGCGCTGGATGGATCTATAGATGGATCTGCAGCCATGCACAAACTGACCAGTTCCTCCCAGTCTGCAGGAGGAATGTATGATGGATCATCATGTCTGCAGGATTTCATTTCTCCAAATCAGATTCACTCAACCATTTTTTTCTTTCACTTTACTTTTTTCCCTTTTTCTTTTCTTTTTTCCTTTTTTTCTCTTCATTTTCCCTTTTTTTCAAAAAAAAATTAACCGAATCATTTTTTTTTCCTATTTTTCCTTCTTTTTTATTTTATTTTATTATTATCTTCTTTTTTCATTTTTTCCCTCATTTGCCTCTTTTTCTTAAAAAAAAAAAAAAAAAAAGATTCACTCAACCTTTTTTTTCCACTTTATTATTTCCTATTTTTATTTCCATCTTTTTCCCTCCTTTTTATCTTCTCTCTTTTTTTTTAACTTTTCTTAATTTTTTCCTTTTTTTCTTTGAAAAAAAAAACATTCCCTCAACCATCAATGAAGGATGAAACCTGTGGACCAATCACACTCATGCACACACACATCAAGATGTGATCAGATCTGCATGAATTGGTTCATCAAAAATAATGCACAAACGCATAAATAAAAAACAACCTGATTGATCTGAAAGATAAAAACCCACTCCATCATTATCCCCACTATGGGAGTCAGACATGGGGAACTGGGAGACGTCTGTGTGCGACCACCGAAGTAAACACAAAAACTCAAAATGATAGAAAAAAACGCATAAAATAACAAGAAAAGAACAGAAAAAAACACAAGACACAATCGGATAACAAAAATACACAAAAAGAACCACAAAACACATATAGAGAACCACAGAAATGACTTCAATAACTCAATCGCCCACAAAAAGACAGATGAACATACAAAATGACTAAGATATAAAAAAGGTCAACAATAACAACAAAAATCCACAAATTGTAAAAGAAATTTACACAAAATGACAGAGAAATACATCACACAACAGCAAAAATACAGAGAAGTGCAACAAAAATACACAAAAAGACAACATCAATGCACAATAATAACCACAATACACACACAGAGAACCACACAAAATGACTCCAATAACTCAATTTGACCATAAACCACACAAAATGACATAAACCCCCCAAAAAACACAATATCATAGATAAAAGAACACAGAATGACTCCAGAAACATACAAATACACCACACAACCGCAAAAATACATAAAAGCTCAATAAAAAAACACTATCTTACTACTAAGATACACAAAATGACAAAAAAAATACACAAAATGTATCCCAAAAACATACAAAAAACACACAGTGCAAGAACCACACTGTGCTTGTGCGTCTATTATTTATTAATATTATTTATTTCTCTTGTTGGCAGCTTCTGGCCCCGAAGAACAAATCAAGTTTTTCATGGAAACAATAAAAAAAAAATAAATAAACCTACATTGAACAATGGAAACAAAGGAAATAAAATAAATATGTCCAATACATATAAATATCAGCTTTTTTGACCATAATGAATGTCCAATAAATGAACTGAATTTAGTTGATTAGATAAACAAGGCCTGCATTCATCTGTATCTGTCCCAGTGTGCAGCAGCAGGAGGAACAACACACAATACACACATCCATTGTTGTTATTAACACAAAAAACATAAAGTGTATGAGATGAAAATAAAAACTACCAACCAGATTTAAAACAGGAACATGAAGACAGACTCAGTGTGGAAACAGTGTGAGGAGGAAACGAGGCACAGCTGAGTGACACACACACACACACACACACACACACACACAAATAAAACCCTAAATTCACAAAACAACAAAAATTCACAATTAAATACTCAAAATCAATAAAAACACACACACAAAATAGTGATACAATATTGATCAAGAAAATGAACTAAATGCCAATAAACACACAAATAATTCCCAAAATAATAAATAATAAAAATGTACAAAATGATTCAAAACTAATTGGTGTTTTAGAGGAAAATATCATAATGATTATTTTTTTAATGTACTGAACACATATTGTGCGCATTAATCGCTTGAATCCATCAAATTTGGAAAAGTCTCAAAATATGAAGCGAAAAAAGAAAAAAGTGAACTATTATATTTTAAATAATAAACACTAATTGGGGTCAAATTGAAACAAAGTGTCTGACACAAAAACTTTGGTCAACAATTTTCTGAAAATCATTTTCTGGTGGAAAATATTCCTGAGATGAGATTGACCCCAAGACTAAAATGTGTTATTTCTTTGTTTTTTGTTCATCATTTTTTTGGAGGGTTTTTGTTTTTTTTGCTTGGTTTTGATTGATATTTTCCAGCCACGCCCACTTTCCTCCCTCTCACCTTCACCTCCCAGTAGCCATGCCCACTTTCCTCCCTCTCACCACCACCTCCCAGTAGCCACGCCCACTGTCCTCCCTCTCACCTCCACCTCCCAATAGCCACTCCCACTCTCCTCCCTCTAACCTCCACCGACCAGTAGCCACGCCCACTCCACTCCCTCTCACCTTCACTTCCCAGTAGCCACGCCCACTCCACTCCCTCTCACCTTCACTTCCCAGTAGCCACGCCCACTCCACTCCCTCTCACCTTCACTTCCCAGTAGCCACGCCCACTCTCCTCCCTCTCACCTTTTTTTTGATGCTTTGAGCAGATTATGAGCCATGTTTGAATCCAGACTGAGTTCCTGTGAGTACTGGAGGAACTCAGTTCTTCTCATGGGCTCCAGGGGCTGTAGAACCTTCACGTTCTCCACAGACTTTGGTCATCAGGATGGTGCGTAGATGTTGTCTGAGCTGGGACATGGCTGCTTGGACCTCCTGAAAGCATCTCTGAGGACCTGTGAGGACCCCATGGACCTCCTCCATGGAAGAGTGTGTGGACACACTGAGCGTTGACAGGGAGCTGTAGGTCAGCACAAACTGGATGTGGTCCACAGTGGTGGAGATCTGCTGCAGCTCAGTGTCTCTCTTCTTCATCTCACTGATTTCCTGCTTCAGCTTCTTCTGAAGCGCTTGCACCGGACTCGCCTCGTTCTCCTGCCTGGATTGGACCTCCTTCTCCAGCTCAGTAATGACCTGTTTACTCTGCTGCACCGTGTGATCAGCAGGTTCTTCTCTTGGTCCTGGTTCAGCTCGACTCTCCTGCAGCTCTCTATGCCTCTCTGTGTGTTCTGCTGCAGCTGAAATCGTGTGTGGTCTTTGTGGTCCTCCATGGAGCAGAGAATACAGATACACTCCTGATCTGTGATCGTGATGAGAGCAGATGTTCTCTTGGAGATTCTCACAGGGATCCATCAGTTTGTGCCTCTGGAACTCAGCTGATTTATGATGAGGCTGAAGGTGTTTTTCACAATAAGAGGCCACACAGTTCAAACACGACTCATTGGTTTTCAGTTTCCTCCCTGTGCAGAAGTCACAGGCCACATCATCTTCTCCAGCAAAGCATGACTCATCTCTAGAACCTTTTGGATTCTGCTCTCCTTCACATGGTCCAATAGCTCAGCCAACTTGGGGTTCTTCATCAGAACAGGCCTGGGCGTGAACATCTTTCTGCACTGAGGACAGCCAGATACGTCTTTCTTCTTCCTCTCTCCATCTCAGCACTTCCTGATGCAGGTTCTGCAGAAACTGTGTCCACACACACTCATTTTCTTACATCATGAAGTGAGTCAATGATTTATGGATTAAAGCAGTGTTTCTCAAATGGGGGTATGTGTACCCCTCGGGGTACGGGATGGCACTACAGGAGGTACCAGAAACAGGGAGAGTGGAAAATTAACACATTAATGCATCAAAATTATTGGGTTTGATATTGTTTATTTTTAGTTAATAATGCTGAAAGATTTTATATATATACAGTATTAGTATACTAAATCTACCATTGTATTCCCAAATAAATAAAGATGAATAAAAAAATAAACTAAATATTGTACATCCCAGTTCAGAAACACAGAAACGTTATTGTTTAGATCAGTGATCACAGATAATCCTTTATAATGTGAATAATAAATACATGTTGGCTCGTGTCCAGTCACTAAAACCAGCTAGAAGACTTCCTTTCAGCAGGAGTATATATGATATATTATAGTATGATTATATATATTATAGTAGGAGATCCTCATTATGAACCCCTCTGGTTTCAAACTGAAGCGTTAGAGAAATGAGAGGAAGGAAGGAAGCCCAGAAGGACGTCCCTCAGTCTGATGAAAAAGCAAAACCATTTGCATTTCTATCCTGCAGCTGTTGAATAAAGTGAGGAGAGAATGAATACAAAAACAACACACACGCACACACACACACACACTCAGAAATATCCAAGAAGCACATCATCAGCAGAGCTATTTTAGACGTGAGAAACCACGGTTATCATTAGGCTTCCTCTTTATTTCTTATAAACCTTTGATCAGTGAAAAAATATTCTCAGATGCACAATACGAGTGGTGAGTGGGAGGATGGGTAGAGTAAGAGATCTCTGATAACAAGGCTTTAGGACTGATAACGTTCTGATTTAATGTGTAACATCCAAACATCAACCACTGGTGTGTGTGTGTGTGTGTGAATTATTTACAGATCACTCCAATCCACAGCCAGCTAGTATTGTGTAAATGTAAATGTAAATAATGTAAATATTTTGTTTAAATGTTATTGCTTTTATGTATTTGTATATATATATATATATTGCAACATGTTTTTCCCTCTGTCTATCTGTACTGTGTACAGGCCCATGTATACATACTGTATATTCCTATTCATCTGCTGCTGAAACTCTGCAAATTTCCCCTTTGTGGAACGAATAAAGGACATCTTATCTTATCTTATCTTAGGTTCAAGATGATCAAGTTTTCTCTAAAACATGTGTGTTAAACTTAAGGTCCGGGCGACAAATCCGGCCCTTTGGAGCAATGATTATTTATCTGTAGCTGAGTTTCATTTACTCTTGGAAATGCCAAAAATGTAAGAAAAAGAGAGGCTCAAATATTGCTTAAATATTTTTTGGCTTTCATAAGGAGGTTTTTAAGACATTTTGATATAACTTCAAAAACTCGCAAGATGGCACAAAAATGCACAAAAGAACCCAGAAGACCCATTGCAAAAACAAATACAATAATAATATTCCAAAAACACACAAGATAACAGAGAAATACACAAAAAGACAACATAGATACACACAAATGAGTGCCAAAAACTCAAAATGACTGAAAAACAGAAATACATAAAATGACCCCAAAAACACACCAAATAAGAGAAAGATTTACAAAAGGAAAACAAAATTACACAAAAATGGCTACAAATACTGAAATCAACAAAGCAAATTCACAAAAACAACTCTAAAAACCCATAGCAACAATGTACAAAAAGATATCAAAAATTAACAAAGATACACAAAAGTTTGTGCAAATATACTCAAAATGACACAAAAACACACAAAAAAATTGACAAAAATATACAAAATTACAACAAAAATACATGAAATGACTCCAAAAACACACCAAAGAGAAAAATACCAAAAAGGATAAATTAATTACAAAAAAATGACTACAAATACTGAAATCAACAACAAAAATACACAAAAATGACTCAAAAAACCCCAAAATGACTCATATGACAACAAAAACATCAAACTCATCAAACAAAAAAAGAGCTGTGTCAGTTTTTGTTTTGTGTGTTTTGAGTTACTGTATTTCATGTGTTTGTTGTTGTTTTGTTTTTTTTAGTCATAGTGTGTATTTTGGATTTTTCTTTGTAAATTATTAATCACTTTAAGTTGGTTTGTTTAGTTTTATGAGTCTGTTGTTTTGTGCATTTTTCAAATTATTTAATGTATGATATTAATCTGTGTATTTTTGTTGCCATTCTGTGTAATTTATTGTTCTCTTGTGTATTTCTATTGTCATTGTGTGTATTTTAGTGGTTACTTTTAATATTTTTGAAGAATTTTCTAATCATTTTGTGGGTATTTTGAGTTGTTTTGTACGTTTATTTTGGGGGCAGCACAATATTGTACATTTTGTGTGTTTTTGTTTGTTTTGTGTATTTTATTATCATTTTGTAAATCTTTATTGGTGAGGAAATCATTTTATGTGTCTTTTTGTGTATTTCGCATGAATTTTGGATGTTTTTATTGAGTCATTTTGTGTGTTTGTTAAGGACGCTGGGCTTGTAATCGGAGGGTTGCCGGTTCAAGCCTCACCTGGGCCATCACTGTGGGATGTTGAGCAAGTCCCTCAACCCCAAACTGCTCCCCAGGCGCCGAAAAATGGCTGCCCACTGCTCCTCAGGGATGGGTTAAATGCAGAGGACAAGTTCCATTAATATAATAACATTACATGGCCAATTAAAGGCGAAAGCCCCGATTTAATCTTTAATTTGGGAGCCACAAATGCTGCAGGTATATGTAAATGAATGACACACAGAATGTAAAGTAAATACTGGATTGTGCTTCAATGTACAAAAAAAAAACAAAGCACAAACTCCTCGTAAACTACACTTTCTTTGTTTCCCACAAACGCAGCTGTTCCATCTTGTATTTGACATGGTCCTGTATGCAGTCATTTAAGTGAATGCTGTTCACTTTAATTGATTTGTAATTACACGCCCTGGTTGGTGCCTAATTTCTCACGTAACAAACAAAAAGGGCTTGTTAGTAAGATCCGCCTTCAACGCTGGGCTCTGTTTTCCATGTAATTACACACTCGTCTCATCCTCACACAAAGTGTTTCCAACGAGAGCTAATGACATGTTTTTACTTGAATGAATGTCTTTACTTTAAACTCACTAAGGACTCCAGTGGTGCGCTACAGTCACACTGGGCCACAGTGAGGAACAGGAACGGCCTCTGCATCAGATGAGCAGGTTAAACCAAGGTTAATTACATTCTTTAAGTCACGGGAGGAAAATGCTCAGCTGAGTGACTGATGAGTGATGGAGAGGTGCTTAGAAGTGGCAACAATGTTCAAAGAGAGGAAAATACTTTGGATTTGTTGCTGAGCAGCAAATGTGACGACTGTGTGTTAGAATAGAGCAGACATGGGATACCCAAAGAAAATGTACAATATTACTAAAAAACCCACTAGATGACAGAACAACACAGAAAAGGACAACAAAATGATTCTCTAAACCCACAACAACAACAAAAAATACACACAAATGACTCCAAAAACATACAAGATAACAGGAAAAATACACAAAAGGACAACATACTGTAGATACGCAAAAAGAATACTCAAAATGACAGAAAAATATACCAAAGGACACACAAAATGGAAGAAAAATACACAAAAACAAAAGTGGCTACAGAAACACAAAGCAACTATGAAAATACACAAACATGATTTCAGAAACACACAAAAGTACAACATAAATAAAAGTTAAAAAAAATAATCAGAACGGCAGAAAAAATTGTAAAAGGACAACAAAAGTGCACAAAAATGACTCCAAAAACCCCAAACAACAAAAATACACACAAATGATTCACACAAGATAACAAAGAAATACACAAAAGGACAACACAAATACACAAAAATGAGTGCAAAAATACACACAATGATGGAAAAATACACTCAACTACAACACAATTTAAAAAAAAATAACTAAACACTAAATGACAGAAAAATATTCCAAAAACATAGAGAAAAAAGTAATGGATTGTGAGAAAAACTCAAGCAACATCGTAACTGAACTAATTCACAGATAGTAATGATTGTTTTATTTTATATCTGACCTTTGGTGGAGCTCAAAACGCTACAAATAAAGGAGGTGGTGTGGCGGAGGCTCTCCTGTCCTGGGGGGTGGGCTTAGTTTTCTCTTCCCACTCTGACACCCCCCACCATGACTAAGGTCTGCAGGATAATACAGTCACTATTCATCTGTAATAGAAAGAGCAGCTCCTGAACCTTCCAGAGGTTCTCCCTGACTCTCCCTCCCCAGGCAAGAGTGGGCCTGCTATATCCGCCCACACACACACGTGCCTCGCTGCATTAGGTCTGAATATGACACATGTGCTTTTGGCAGCTTCACTACATCTACACACACACACACACACACACACACAGCTCTGGGGTTTTTTCCAACCCTGTGGGATTTTTGTCTTTAGGAGGTTTTTTGAGTCGTGTTCTATGTTCTCAGTGTGATTTGGGTCCAAACCGTCCCTTTCTGGGACATCATCGCGTTGTTCTTCATTATTTTATGGTTCTATTACGACACAAAATGAAACTTTAATGAGTTTTGGTGACCATTCCCTTGGTTACAATATTAAAGCCAGGTTAGGTACATTTCAAAAGCTAGCATGATTTTGAATGTAGCATCCTCCAAGGGGTCCACTTCTACCCACCCCCCACCCGCCTCTGTGCTCCCTCTAAAGCAACGCCCCTCACTCACATGCACGAGCACCAGTGCTCAAATAGCAGACCTCAGCTTATCGTTTGTATTGTGTAGAAACGTTGTTGCCTCATGTCTCATTTAGCAGTAAGTAAACACTAAATTTCACCATTATATATTTTTAAAAACTGTGATTAAGAACTCTGTTTTAACTCTGTCAGCGGTGACATGTCTTGAGTGTGAGCTTGTGCACGCGAGGGGTCGAGAACGAGCAGGGAAACAGGGAGACATGATTGGTTAAAAAAAAACGAACCGTCTTTCTTCATTGGTGGAAGTTTTTACAGGTTTAGAGCTGCTACAGATGATGGATTTTCTTCGTTCCTTTCTCAGAGAACAAAATATCTTCATTTCTGTCAGCACATGAAGACAAGTTCAACCAAAAACTTAAAAAGTGTATCTGGACAAAATTACCTACCCTACCTTTAAGATGTTTAATCTAAAGTGAAATATTTTTTTGTGATGGACCATGGTATTTTTGTAGTCATCTTGTTTGTTTTTGGAGTATGTTTGTGTATTATTGTTGTCCTTTTGTGTACTTTTGCTGTTGCTTTATGTGTTTTTCTGTCACTGTGTGTTTTTGGAGCAATTTTGTGCATTATTCTTGTTATTTTGTTGTATTTTTGGTGTTATATGAATTTTTGCCATTGTTTTGTGCATTTATTTGGCATTTTGTGCATTTTCTTTGGGTGCAGCACAATGTCCATGATCTTAAATCCATTGTATGTGCTGCTGGAGAGGAAAAACGTTGAGTCTTGAGCTGCTACATGATTGCTGACGTCATTTTTTTTTCTCCGAGGAGCAAAATGTCTCGACACGTTGACATTTACAGAAGGTTTGCAGACAAAAGTATCCGCTCCCCCTCATTGGCTTCAGGTCGTGGAACATAAAAGATCACAGGGCAACCAGGCATGGTTTCATTCAACTTTCCTCTATGGAGGAAGGGAAAAGATGCTAAAAATAGATTTCCCCTCCAGCTCGTCAACAGTTTGTGTTGTTTCCTCCATTCTCTAAAGATCTGAACGTGGAAATTCTCTCTTTTCTGTACCTCAGGTTGCTTGGGAACAACATGACAGAAGATAGTGATGTGACTGTTGTGTGTTGGAGAGTTGAGCCAACAACAGTTAGATGAGGTTTGATGATAAACAAGGAGCTAGCAAGCTAATTATACATAGCAAAGTTTAGCTAAAACTTAATACTTATGTCCATTTTTAAAAACAGCAAAAACTCTCCTTATGTTGACTCTTACACCTGTTTATAACACCAGATGTATTTACAATTTAAATATTATATGATTAGAATTGGCTGAAATGCTAATCATTCTTTGTTCTTACAATATTTCACTTATTACACATGTTGGCAGCAAATTCATTCTTTCTAAAAGGTTCTCAGCATCACATCTGAACACATGATATGTCGTTGGAAATGCCAGGATTTCTTTAATAAAGCCCATTAGGAATTATTTGTATAAATGTTTCATTAACAGTGTTCATTACTTTACAAATAATTGTGTTTTTGGACAGAATTATGTAGCTAGCGAGCGAGTTATTAATTAGCCATGTTTATCTAATCCTATTCATCGTCATGTCCATTGCACAACAGGTATAGGTTTTTCTAATAAAGAGTTTAGTTTTACTTATACACCACGTCTTTAGCATCTAACATGTTCATAACTTTAAAATTGTATAATTATCATTGTTTATTTGACCAATCACGTCCTGACACATGATAAGTTGCTGGAAATGTCAGGATATTCTTTAAAAAAGCTCATTTGAAAGTTTTGTTAAAAGTTTTAATTACTCTACAAATGATGAGTTTTGGAGCAAAAATGTGGCTAAACAAAGAGCTAGCGAGCTAGTTATCAATTAGCTATGTTTAGCTAACCCTTTTCATACTGTATGTTCATTGAAAAATGTCTCTAATTTTTCCTAACAATGAAATGATTTAGCTTTTACACTGGTCTATAGAACCTGACGTGTTGATTGTAATTAGATGATTACCATAAACTACATTTTTGCAATATTTGACCAAGTTTTGGAGCAGAAATTTTGATGTAAACAAAGAGCTAGCAAGCTAGCTATGTTTTGCTAACCCTGTTTACATGTCCAATTTGGAATTATTTTTGTAAAAGGTGTGTTAAAAATGTAACTCAACAAATGAGTTTTGGGGAATATCTTTTATGTAAACAAAGCTAACAAGCTGGCTAATATTAGCTATGTTTCACTTACATTGTTCACTTGTCCAATTCAGAATTATTTGTGTAAAAGGCATTTTGAAAGTGTTAATAACTGTACAAATAGTGACTTTTGGGGCACAAATTTTGATGTAAACAAAGTTCTAGCAAACTAGTTATCAATTACCAGATCTGCTAAGTTTCAGAAAATAACAATAGTGAAAAAAAGTGTTTTTTTTAACATGACTTTGTCCTGTTTTAACGTTGATTTCTACCTTCAGAATGATGTCATCACCTCCATACCAGCAGCTCTCCCTGCACTGTGGCCTCCTAATGCTAGTTTTAATCTACCAGAAATTACAAATGAAAACTAACAAGAATTTTGACAAAATACATTTATTTGTCAATATTTCATATCAACAACTGTCCATCATTTATCTGGGGACATGTCTCATGTTGTAGGTGTTTATCACAGATGTTGATGATGACAGAGGCTCCCACTTAAAACACTGTGGCCCAAGGCAGTGCTACCTTTACCTCAGCTCTCCTTGTCTGCAACAGAAAGGATGTCATTAAAAAGATCATCATGTAAAAAAACATTAAAACATTTTTGATTGAATCAATGTCTATAGAAATTCACTATTACATACAAAATAATCATAAGAACAGTTCAAATGAACATTAGATTAGACAAGACATTTGTTTCATTTACTATGTATTTATGCTGATATAACCTACAAGTGTAATTCAAATTTAAAACTCTTATTCCACTACTAGCAGTGTTATGAACACTGCTAGTAGTAGAATAAGAGTTTTAATTAATTTAAGTTAATGTCTAGCACAGATACACACGTGAAAGAGAGAGAGAGAGAATGTTAGTTTTTTAGATGAGTAAACACTATAACACACACACAGCAATATGAACAAAATAGGGTAGTTACATACTGTCTCAGACAGCGTCTGAAACAGACGAAACCTTCTTTCTTTCTGAAAGCATGTCGATGACTCAGCGCGTGTGGTGTGAGAAAGATACTAGTTAGAGACGGCTCGTCAAGATCCGCCTTACGTTCTTTCTGATTGGTTTATTATTGCGTGATGTCTGCCGTGGTTGGTTAGATTTAGGCACAAAGGAGACATAGATTGGTCTGGGATTGGTTATCACGGTGAGCCAATCAGATATACTCGAACTACGGCAACCCGCGAAGACCAAAATTCAATATCATGAAAAAAATAAAAGAGTATTGAATGGGGAAATATAAGCATGAGAAAAGTCAAGTGTGGTGGGAGAATGGGTCAAATTGCGTGACTGTCACACTCAAAGGGTGACGCTTGGCACCTCTGTCAATTAGCTATGTTGAGCTAACACTATTCCTACTCATGTCAGGCTATGTTTTCCTTTTAAGCAGATCAGGATTTCCTCTTTAAACCCCATGAGGGATGATTACTGTATAGCTGGACAAGGCTAAAGATACAAACTAAATGAAAATGTCCCCTTTGATGCCATAAAACACAATCTTAGAATACTTCCTGGTTATAGTTTCTGCATTAAGCTACAGCCACTTTCAGTTCACATAGTGACCCTACAGGTTCCCCACGTTACACTCCATAATTGTCATCTTCCATTAAGGTAGAGGATAATAGATGGATAGTGACAGAAATGTTAATTGCTTTCCCCACCTTGTCAGAACCAAGTTGAGTGAGACGACTGAAAAAAGTTTTACCCTGTGAAACAACTTCAGAAGAACATGAACATAATCCCATGGATGGATGATGGATGGATGGAGGGATGATGGATTACTTTACCCGAATAAATGCATACTGTATATTTAAGGAAAACAAAGAAACAAAAGAGAAAAAAACCCAAAGGAAATGCTTGGTGTGATTCAGATCTTTTCATATAAGCCTCAAAATAAACATCTGCAGTTTTTTTGCTGCAACTTACAATAAAAACGCCAGAAATGTGTTGTGAAGTCATTTAAAATAAAAACCCTACACTTCACCCAGTGCTTAATTTGTAAATCATCAGGTCCCAGAACAATGGTCACGTGTTGTTCCAGCAGTAAGAGAGACAAAAATGTCACAGAATAAAAACATTTGAAAGCACCTTTTACTAATTAAACAATCAGTGAACCTAAATGTTTAATAAAAGAATGATGAATCAGCGTTAAAGAAGCACAGACAATCACTGTTACAGACCATCCGTCTCTCTCTGAGTGACAGCTGTCACATCTGACATGTTTCAGCACCAAGGACAGCGTTAAATCACACTTTCAACTTTTACACCATATAATAAAACCATAACTCATCTAATGAATCAGCAGCACAGCAGAAACTAAAAATATAACGTGTGTTTACCTGTTATTTGTCCAAAACAGAAGCAGAACTTTGTATCCTCACAACTTTTTTCCATATTTCCAGCCAAGGCCTGTCTTGTCTTTCATAAACCTAGAGCAGCAGATCATCTTAGCTTTGAACTGAGCCTCTGTCTTAATGTCTATATCAGAACTCTAACTTCTCTCTGTCCCTGAGTCCTCCTCATGTCCCCTGGATAGTTCTCCTCCTGTCTGTTGGAGGCAGGTTCTCCTGCATTAGCATCATCACTAACTGACGCTACGCTAACTGCTGCTGTGCTGCTGCTCTTTACCTCAGGCTTAGCTTCACTTATTGGCTTGAAAAACTCTTTCAATCCAACTGAATTTTTCCAAGCTGACTGAAAAACTATATTTGTGCAAAATCACACTTTAGACGTAGCGTGGGGGCGTGGCCTGACTTCCCCCTTTCTTCCTCACTCATGCTCAGTTTTTACATTCAGTTTTGAGTTTACAATGACATTTCCAGTAAAAGACACATCTGTCCAAATACAATAAAACACTCAATCTAACACTTAAAAGCAAATGAGGTGCTGGATCCAATCAAATAAGTGACGGTCATAATCTGGGAGGTGCCGGATCTTGCTGCGTCAGGATCCGGAACAAATTAAACTCTGACTGCATCCGTATACAGGACTTCACCTCCCACAATGCAATGTACCAATTTTTTCTCACAATGTCAATCAGAGTGGAGATCAAAACAAACGATCGAGTGACAATTTCAACCTTTTACATCTTGTTTTTTGCAAATGATCTTAGATTTATTGATCTGAGTCCTACAGATTATATCTTTATCTAATAATTGTCTCCTGCAGCTTTAAAAGAACTTATTACTTTATATTTTGAGTGTTTTCCAGCTGACTCAGACACTAAGACGATGAGCTCTTCCTCCCCTGAGTCTCTGCTGTACGATGTGAACATGTGGAGGTTGTTAGAGGAGGAGGGCTCAGAAACAGGATTAACTCTGTCACTGTGTCTTCAACACATCTGCAGTGTGTAACATTGATCTGTTTGCATGAAATCAATGCTTTGCTGTTCTCATAAAGCTCCAATCACGTGTGTGAAAAATGTTCTTCCCTGACTGACTGTAAATGTTGAGTAATGGATTGAAAAGAAGGCATTTTATGCCCCGCCCTCTTTGTGTCTGTGTGTGATCAATGTGTGTCGTCTCTGCTTTAAAACCTCACACAGGATTTTCAGATTATAAATCAAACATGTTTCATATTCTCCTGTCATTCTCTGCTCTGTATTTCACCCTGAGGTGTACAGACATGAGGTGTTAACTTTCCCCTGGTATCACTCGTCCAATGAAACGTCTTCTATACAGGAGAGAAACAGTGTGTAGTCATTGTATGAGGCAGTTTTTATCACTGCGGGGCCACATAATATCTGATCTGAGGGTCACATGATGATCAACATTCATCTCAGTGTTTAGATAATGACCAATCTGAGCTTTAATACAGGAGAGAACAAAGGGTTAATCAGTGTTTTTGTCTTTTGTACTTTTTTAATTCATTTTGTGTGATTATGTTGTTGTTTTGTGTTTTTTGGTAGGTCAAATAATATATTTTAGTAGTTGTCATTTTGTGTGCGCTTG